>NC_134355.1:84872858-85017858 GCF_048569485.1 Anomaloglossus baeobatrachus | reverse complement strand
AAAAAAAAAAAATAAAAATTTTTATAATGCAGTTTGGAATATTTGATGCCTTAGTGCACATTGGTGCTGGCTCTTTGTTGTTTCTTTGTTGAATTGGTCGGTGGTTGACCTCCACCTTGCTATGCACCCCAATTTGGGATGTATTCCATCTGTATAGATTTTGGCGTTTGGTGACTGTTCACATTGGGTCATCAGGCTTTGTCCACAGGCTATATATATACTTCATGCAGCATTTGCTTGGACCTGTCCCGCCCACAGCCATGACTCAGTCATGGGTACGGGACTGCAATAGACCAGGTGAGTGCTGCTGAGGGCAGTTCTGCTGTTTATATGTGAGGCCGCGTGGCACATTTTATAAAAATATTTTAGTGTAGGACTGCTTCAAATGAGATTTGCCGTGACGTGGCGAAGCAGCTCAAGAAATTGCAATTTTTTGCCAAAAATCTCAAAAAAAAAAAAAAAAAAAAAAAAAAATTTTTATAATGCAGTTTGGAATATTTGATGCCTTAGTGCACATTGGTGCTGGCTCTTTGTTGTTTCTAAATGTTATGATTTAGTATGTTTTTGTTGAAAACTGTTTTTTTGCCACTTACATAGTGTATTACATAGTGTTATAGGTAACACTATGTAATACACTATGTAAGTGGCAAAAAAACAGTTTTCAACAAAAACATACTAAATAACATTTGTGCAGTCCATGAATTTGTTGTAAGAAATAGAATTGCCTCCATCAGATCCTCCTTCATAGATGATCTCAAATCTGACCTAATAATTTTAAGGCTAGAGAACAACCTCTCTACAGTAACTTGGGTTGGGGGCAAAGCCGTAACCACATGGGCAACATGTCTAACAATTTCCGGGTATAGAGGAATTGCCTCATGCACAGTCAGTTTTGATGAACAGTTGAATTTTTCTATTTCTTTGAGCAAGTGAAAAATTTTACTGAAATCTGGTCAATCTGCTGCTATAGGAGACGGAGTGAAATCTTTTTCCTTGCGGCAACACTTTGCTGCTCCATGTCATCCAAATACTTGTCAAAGTTAAACTCCTCATCTGATGAGGATGAATATATGGCAGCAGTAGCACTGTCAGGCCCTAAGTCCTCTTGCGCCTGGCAGTCCTGTAGCCGCTCATCCTAACTGCTACCTCACTCAAAGCTTTTTTTCATTTAGTAAGCTGTTGATCATCAAGCAGTATACGATGACTTGGGTCCACATAAACAGCTGCCAGAAGAATTTTATTTTCTTCTGAGTCTCTGTTTCATTGAAGCAGAAATGCCATCTGCGATTAAACCTCCTCTTTGGGACAGGCAAAATAGCAAGTTCTCCCACTCCCTTATGAAAATGCCAGGAGTTAAATCATCAGCTTGTAATTTTTTAGTCATGGTAAATGGGTGATTAAGCAATTACTTCAATTCAGCCACCTGTGTCGATTGACCTTCATTTAAGGTTACTTGAGGGTAAACCATATCTATAAGAAACGATTTTAGTTCAAGCAATCGCTCAGTCATTAAATAAGTGTTGCCTCACCGAGTGGCTTGATCAACAATTGCCCCTTTCCCAGCACGTCTCTTCAAGATGGAATCAATTTTAGGGGTATTGGCGGCAATAACCAACTTCCTCACTTTTCCAATCAGATTTCCAGCATGTTCGCCCAGTTTCACACATCGGTTTTTCACCGGTTTGGCAGATGTGCCGCACGCCAGTACAGTACGATACAGTACAGTGGCAGCGCCACAACTTCCGGGTCACATGCTCCAGTCACATGAAAGCATGTGACCGTCGTTTGTCACGCTGCCACTGTACTGTATACACTGTACTGGAGTGCGCCTGCATCCGCCAAACCGGCGAAAAGACAAATGTGTGAAACCGGGGTCCTTCTTGCAGACTATCTCTTATTGCCAGCTGCAGCGTGTGCCCAACACAGCGCATGTGATGAATATGAAAGTGTTTTGAAGCAGCTTCAACAAGATCATCTAATCCTAAAGTATCATTTTGCTGTTCTTCTGTTGTAATATCTGTTTGCTCCTCACATTTTTACCAATACCAGCCGCGCCAGACAATCAGAATACACCCACGTTAGCTGCTGGTCTCTGATTGGACGGCGACAGCTGCCATTAGTAAAGCTGTGTAGAGGCGTGCTTCTCTGCGCGGTGCCGCAAATTATACTCGCCGGAAGGAAAGTGCTGACAACGGTGGCCCCATGTATGTACCGGGCCGCAATTTTCACGGGGTCTGGGTGTCTGTGGGCCACGTGTTTGAAACCTCGGGTCTATACAGAGTGAGAAGCAGCCTGTCACTGAGGGTCTGATTCTACTTGTGTATGACTCGTGTGAGTCTCACATGGGCATCACCCAGCCTGACACTCTCCCGACAGGAGCGGGTCAGCTGCACAGAAATACATGCAGCCGACCGCCTCCTGTCGGGAGAGTGTGCACCGTTTCGGGCCCACACAGTGCGAGACTCACACAGTGACAGTCAAAGTTGACAGCCATGGACTGTGGTGAACCCTGACGTCACCGCAAACACGGCTGAAAACAGCCGAGTGACAGCAGTGCAGTGAATACCCCGGAAAGTAACAGGACCTGTCATGATGTCATAGCCATGTGTTAAGTCTGTAAACCAATGTCTGTGCAACATTCACATTACACTGGTCACATGTCTATGATGTCACGGAAGGTCCTGTAGTCAGTGGCGGTTACCCGGGGGCACAGCAATGATCGGACGGACGTGGAGGAAGAAGCAACCGGGAGACAGAGTCTGCAGGACACGTCGTGGGACCTGTAAGTATAACCATAATGCTTTTTTTTTTTTTTTACAGCCTTTGGACCCGAACTGTAACACGAACTGCCTAGAAAGCTCGTGATCGGGATCATGTACACAAACACTATGTATTTGGTACCAACCCCGAACTTTACAGTTCAGGTTCGCCCATCACTATTAGGAAGTACTTGGATACAAAACATTGCTGTACATACTGATATATGGGTCTTATAGAAATCATAGAGTCCTCGTCTCCAATATGCAGCCAAGAAATACTCAAAAATGATAGAAATTTCCCATTAAACAACATGTGAGCCCAAGGCATGCTCATCCAGTAAGCTGTATATAATATTGCATTAGTTATCTCAAAATTCAGCTTTTTTTAGATAAAAACATAAAAACATAAAAACATGCAACATATTTTAATCTTGACTGTATTTTAATGGACAGGTTCATTTTTTGCAATTCTGACCAGTGTAACTTTATGAGGTTATAACTCTGGAACGCTTCAGCGGATCCCGGTGATTCTGAGATTGTTTTTTCGTGACATATTGGGCTTCATGTTAGTGGTACAACTACAATATAGCCTATTAGGAAAAGAGAGAAATAACACAACTTTATTCTGTGTATAATTACGGGTACAGAAATACCAAATTGTTTTTTAGATTGTACTACTAAAACAAAGTCAAAAACCTTTAGTGAAAAAAGTTTTGTTTTAGGTTGTCATATTCTAAGATCCAAAAATGTTTTCAGTTTTTCTTCAATGGAACTTTTTGAGGACTTTGTGTGAGATGAGCTGTAGTTCCTATTGATACCATTTTGCTGGGCATATAACTTTTTAATGGATTAATATTCCAGTTTTTGTTGTTTTTTTGTGGGGTGGGGTGTGAGGCAGGGCTGTGGAGTCGGAGTTGGAATCGGTATAAAATGGACCGACTCCGACTACTGAAATATTTAATTAATTGGGTACAGCAGTTCAATGCAGAATGTGATGAATATTTTTTCATAAGAATTTGGAAAAGTTATGAATTGTCCTATAAATGTCTATTCTATTCCTGATGAAAAATCTAGGCTTTTAGTTGAGATGAATCTGTGCTGCATTTCAGCTACACGATATAAGTAGTGATGTTATCATCTTTCTACAGGAAACTTATCACAAACATGAGTGATGTACAGTTGAAACCAGAAGTTTCCATCCTCTCACTATAAGGACACATATGGATGTTTTTCTCACTATATGAAATCAAACTAAAACTTTCCCGTTTTAAGTCAATTAGGAACCAAAATTATTTCTATTTGCCGAATGCTGAATAATAATAGAGAGAATGTTTTAAGGCATTATTATTACTTTCTGCAAAGTCAAAAGTTTACATACACTAACAATACTATTCCTTTAAACAATATGGGACAGCCATATGATGATGTCAAGTCTTTAGAAGTGTCTGATAGGTTTATTGTCAACATCTGAGTTAATTAGAAACACACCTGTGGATGTATTTTAATGCACACCAGAGACACACTGCTTCTTAGTGTAGAATCATTGGAAAGTCAAAAGAAATCAGCCAAGATCCCAGGAAGAGAATTGTGGACTTTCTCAAGTCTGATAACTCCTTGGGTGCAATTGCCAGATACCTGAAGGTGCCTCGCTCATCAATACAAACAATTATACGCAAGTACAAACAAGATGGAAATGTCCAGCCATCATACTGCTCAGGAAGTAGACAGGATTGTATACCAGAGATGAACTTGCTTTGGTCAGACATGTGCATATCAACCCAAGAACAAAAGAAAAAGACCTTGTGAAGATGCTGGAGGAAGCTGGTAAGATTCTGTCATTATCCACACTGAAACGAGTACTGTATTAACATGGGCTGAAAGGTTACTCTGCCAGGAAGAAGTACCCCAAAAGAAATGTAAAAAGTCAGAGTAATGTTTGTAAATGCACCCAGGAGCAAAGACCTTAATTTTTGGAGACATGTCCTGTGGTCTGATGAAGTAAAATTGAACTGTTTGGCCATAATAACCATCATTACAGTTGGAGTTGAAAGGGAAAAGCTTTGAAGCCTAAAAACACCATCCCAACTGTGAAACACGGGTGGCAGCATCATGTTTTGGGGTTGTTTTGCTGCAGGAGGCACTGGTGAACTTTAGAAAATAGACGGCATCATAAGGAAAGAAGATTATGTGGCAATACTGAAGCAACATCTCAAGACATCAGCCAGGAACTTAAAGCTTGGGCGGAAATGGGTCTGCCAAATGAACAATGACCCTAAGCATACTTCCAAACTGGTTACAGAGTGGCTTAAAGATAATTAAGTCAATGTTTTGGAGTGGCCATCACAAAACTCTGATCTCATCCTATTGAAAATTGATGGGCAAAGCTGAAAAGGCCGGTGCGAGCAAGGTTACCAACAAACATGGCTCAGTTAAACCAATTCTGTCAAAAGGAATGGGCCCAAATACTTACCAACTATTGTGAGAAGCTTGTGGGTGGAGATCCAAGACGGTTCACCCAAGTCATACAGTGTAAGGGCAATGGTACCAAATACTAATGAAATAGTATGGAAACTTTTGAGTTTGCAGAAAGTAATAAAAATGTCTTAAAGCATTCTCTCTCTTATTATTCTGGCATTTGGCAAATATAAATAATTATAGTTCCTAATTGAGCTAAAACAGGAAAGATTTATTCTGATTTCATGTCAGATATTGAGAAAAACATGCATATGTGTCTTTATAGGGAGTGGATGGAAACTTCTGGTTTCAACTGTATGAGGGAGTCAGAGTAGTAGAGTAAGAATCAGGGACATTGAGAAGTCGTTTTTGTGGTTCTTGTATGGTCTGATAAGGACTGATAACTACAACTCCCAGTACCTTCTTAAAATAGTTAAGGACATACTGGAAGTTCTAGGTTGATGCGATAAATATATATACAGGGCTGACCTGACATTACAATTGATGAACCGTGTACCGATTCTTGTGATGTATTCCTGTACTGATGAGGGATTTGATGCGGTTTCTCAATTGATAAGGGTTATTTGGATGTATTTCTGTACTGCTGTTGGTTCTGATGATGAATTTCTCTACTGATGAGCATTTTTATGCTTTGTTTCTGTGCCTATGGTGGTTATGGTGATGTATTTCTGTACAGATGGTCATTTTGATGCTTTATTTCTGTACCTATGGTGGTTCTTGTGATGTATTTCTGTACTGATGAGGGTTTTGATGCTGTATTTCCGTACCTATAGTGGTTCTCGTGATGTATTTCTGTACCGATTGTCATTGTGATGCTTTGTTTCTGTATCTATGGTGGTTCTTGGGATGTATTTCTGTACCTCTCCTGGCTTTTGGTTGATGTAGTCCTGTACTGTTATAAGTCCTGATACTGTACAAATATAACAGTTCAGAACTTGTAAGATTGCATTATACAGGGCTATGTTAAGTACTGTGCCATCTACCAATTTAAGGGTTACTATTTTTTTTTTTAATGTTAGGAGCATTAAAGGGTATGTCCCACGTTTGTGATATGTCTGCACTCACTCTATGTGTCACTCTGTGACTGTAGATGTCTGAGTTCTCCCAGCGCGCACACTGCATGCTGTCAGTATTCTCTGGCACCGGTGGTAAGAGTGGGAGGTCACAAAACCACAAGTATGCTATTTACATACATGTGGTCATGTGCAGACTAGACATACGTGGCCTTCAGCAATGAAAATGAATTGAAAGAGGCCAGACATGTCTAGTCAGAATGTGGCCAGAAGTATACAAATCACATATTTGTGCTCATATGACCGTCCAATCTCACCATTGGCACTAGAGAAGCCTAAACGTGTGCAATGCAAGTGCTGTGAGAATTCAGAAGCTTGTAGTTACCTAAAGTGACTGCAGACATTTATCTTAAACTTGAACAAGCCCTTTAATTATAAAACTAAGCCCTCTTGCATGCCCAATCCTACTGGAGGTGGAGCTGTGCAGAAACGGGGCTGGGGTGGAGCCTGGGCGGAGTCTCAAGGGCCTCCGATAATTTTGACAGTATGGGGCTCTGAAATTCCTGATGGCGGCCCTGTCTATGAAACCATTTATTGTTGTGTCATACCTTTTTTGCTGGAGAAAAGATTGTTTTACTTTCTGTTGGAAGTTTATGGACTGAATAAACCTTGTTTGCACAAGAAACTGTGTGCCTGTGTGAACGCTGCCGACTGCCGAAGTGCTGATTCCCTGAAGCTCTTACAGTTATTGCTCCACTTTCCTTCACTGTCTCCATACCCCATCACTCTCCAATAAAATAATTATCTCAACTTCCCTCTTACCTCTCTCCACCTAACCTCATTTGCTGCCCTGCTTCTCAAACTCACATCCCTTCTACTAAAAAACAAAACCAGCCACACACTCTCCCACTTGTTTGCTCTGATTTGATGACTACTCCTCAACTATCAAATCATCTTTATCCCACAACCCCAGTTATTTAACACTTTTATCACCACCCTCCGACCATCACTGCTCCCTCCGACCTCTTTCATCTCTGTAGAAGACTGCCGCACAGTTCAAAACAAACATCCACCAAATTGGGCAAGTTTTTACTACTCCACTATAACCCCTATGTATAACAGACCATTGCCTTTCCCCTATAACCTTCCTCTCCACCATCAAAGAAGAATACTAAAGGGGGCTGCGACATCGCTAATGCGGAGTCGTTGGGGTCACGGAATTTGTGATGCACATCCGGCCGCATTAGCGATGTTGCTGCGTGTGACACCGATGAGCGATTTTGCATCGTTGCAAAAACGTGCAAAATCGCTCATCGGTGACATGGGGGTCCATTCTCGATTATCGTTACTGCAGCAGTAACGATGTAGTTCGTCGCTCCTGCGGCAGCACACATCGCTATGTGTGACGCCGCAGGAACGAGGAAGCTCTCCTTACCTGCCTCCCGGCCGCTATGAGGAAGGAAGGAGGTGGGCGGGATGTTATGTCCCGCTCATCTCCGCCCCTCCGCTGCTATTGGGCGGCCGCTCAGTGACGTCGCTGTGACGCCGCACGGACCGCCCCCTTAGAAAGGAGGCGGTTCGCCGGTCACAGCGACGTCGCCGGGCAGGTAAGTATGTGTGATGGGTCTGGGCGATGTTGTGCGGCACAGGCAGTGATTTGCCCGTGTCGCGCAACAGATGGGGGCGGGTACCCACACTAGCGATATCGGGACCGATATCGCAGTGTGTAAAGTAGCCTTTACTTATCTTTTCTCCAAATCACACCTAACCACTTCTTCACTTAACTTCATCCCATCTCCTCCCCAACCTCACCATTATGCTTGTCCCAGCACTAACTCATCTCTTCAACTTAACTTATCATTAAAGCTATTTCAGTCTCCAATATCCTATCCCACTATGTAGTAGGTGTATTAAAAATATTATCCAATACCTCCAAATGGAAATGTAGTATAGTTCTCCTGATTAGATATGTCTCTTACCTCATGTGCGGGGCTTTTCAGCATAGGTATGTCCCCTTAATCATACATATCCCACCCCCAGTTGGCCCCCTTTGCAATACAGATACCACCTCACAGGCTGCCCACTTTGCCAAACAGATTCCATCCAGCAGGTTGTCCTCTTTATCATACAGATCCCACCCAGCAGGCTGCCCCCTGTGCCAAACAGGTCCCACCTCACAGGCTGCCTTCTTTGCCATAATCATCCCACCCAATGCTGTCCCTTTCCATACTCATCCCAGCCCACAGGCTTCCCCCTTTTTCATGTAGATCCCACCCCATTAAGCCCCTCTTCCATACAGATTTAGTCCCAGGCTGCCCCTTTTTCAATACAAATCCAACCTCGCAGGCTGCCTCCTTATTGAAACAGATCCCATCCCGCAGTCTGCCCCCATTTCTATACAGATCCCATCCTGCAGGGTGTCCCCATTTCTAGACAGAGCCCATCCTGCAGGGTGCCCCCTTTGCCATACATCTGCAGGCTGCCCCTTTTTCCATACTCATCCCACCCAATGCTGCCACCTTTACATATTCATCCCATCCCACAGGCTGCCCCCTTTTCCATGCAGATCCCACCCCATGCAGCCCTCTTTTCCATACAGATTTACCTGAAAGCTGACACTTTTTCCATACAAATTCCACCTCACAGGCTGCCCCCTTATTCATACAGATCCCATCCCACAGGCTGCTGACTTTTCTATACAGATCCAATCCCACAGGCTGCCTTCTTTGCCATACAGATCCCACTCGCAGGCTGACCCCTTTGCCATACAGATCCCTCCACACTGCCCCCTCTTCCATGCAGATCCCACCCTATGCGGACACCTTTTCTATACAGATCCCCCATACTGCCCCCTTTCCCATGCAGATCCCATCACATGCAGCTTCCTTTTCCATACAGACCCCACCCAAGCTGCCCCTTTTTCCATACAGTTCTCAAACCACAGCTCCCAGTATCTTCAGCTCAATGAGCGCTTACCTGTTCCTGGCTCCAGCGACCTCTCCTCCTCAGTGGCACTCTGCAGAGATGCTGACAGCGTGATTATGTAAACTCATCACGTTGCCATGACCTTTGTAAGAGTGCGCACTCCCCCCGCATGTCGGGTCACGGAGCTGATTGGAGCTCCACTGAACCCGGAAATGACGGAGTTATAGAGGTTAATTTGTATTAGACACTATAAAACAAATGACTAAACGACAGCGCCCCAGACCCCCAAAAACAGTAATATCCAGTTTTCACTTAGTATTTTATTAGCGTAGATATGACAGAAGACAATTATCACCAAAACAGAAGAAGCGGCTTATTTGATAATCTTTATTACTTTTTTTAGCAGCTCAAGGTCTATAAATTAATTCCCTGATCTGTCATTTCTGATTGGTTATGAACTACTTGTGCCAGCCGCTGTGCGTGATGTCAGCCGCCTCACACTGTAAGGGGTGCTTCACACATAGCGAGATCGCTACCGAAATCGCTGCTACGGCACGGTTTTGGTGACGCAACAGTGACCTCATTAGCGATCTCGCTGTGTGTGACACTGAGCAGCGATCTGGCCCCTGCTGCGAGATCGCTGCTCGTTACACACAGCCCTGGTTCGTTTTCTTTAAAGGCGCTCTCCCGATCGCTGTGTGTGACACCGAGAGAGCGATGAAATGAAGCGAGCAGGGAGCAGGAGCCGGCATCTGGCAGCTGCGGTTAGCTGTAACCAAGATAAACATCGGGTAACCAAGGTGGTTACCCGATATTTACCTTAGTTACCAGCCTCCGCAGCTCTCACGCTGCCTGTGCTGTCGGCTCCGGCTCTCTGCACATGTAGCTGCAGTACACATCGGGTTAATTAACCCGATGTGTACTGTAGCTAGGAGAGCAAGGAGCCAGCGTTAAGCAGTGTGCGCGGCTCCCTGCTCTCGCGGTTATGATCGCTGCTTCGGCTGCTGTGTTTGACAGCTAAGCAGCGATCATAACAGCGACTTACAAGGTCGCTGTTACGTCACAGAAAATGGTGATGTAACAGCGACCTCGTTGTCGCTGTCGCTTAGTGTGAACCAGCCCTAAGGTGCTGGGCTCCATGACATTGTATGTAGCAGCCGTGTCAGAGCTGGTGGGCAGCAGCAGTACAACTAACAGCGGCAGAGCAGTGGGCAGAACTCTGACAGGTATCCGGTTAGGTCTATGTCGGGTTGAAATAGGAGGAGTAAGTTGGTAGACATGGGGGACCATTGCAATCCCTCAGCACCTGCAATCTCATCGCTGGGAAGCCAGTGAGTGTAGAGATAGCCATCTCCTGACTAACCACCTAGATGCGGACTTAGGCATATGAGGGGTTAAGCTGCCAGGATCTCTACATAGATACTATATTTTATCTAAAAATGCATGTGAGGTTCTTAGCACACAATGTGATCAAATTGTGTGAGCCAATCTGCCAACGTCAAGGCGACCTCTTCAGATGGGTCCCTACACTTATCACTAAATTACTAACTAACTGGGACTAAGTCACATCTAATATTATTTCTACCATTTTTACTATTACTACACTATTACTTTTTTAACCCCTTCACGACCGCGGGCAGTAAAATTACGTCCTATTTTAACGTGACTTAACGACCAGGGACGTAATTTTACTGCCTAAAGTTCATTTGATTGCCGTGGCCATAGCAACGGCTTTCAAATGATGTCCCCTGCTGTTTCTTACAGCAGGGGACCTTTGCTTCACCCCAGGGGGGGTGGCATCGCCACCCCCATCGACGATCGATGTGATTGGCTGTTCAAATCTTTACCGCCAACCACATCTTTCACACTGATTTCGGTAAAAATAATGCTGGAAATAGTGCGATACTGTGAGATCCGGCTATGATGTGCTGTAGCAGGTACAGCAGATCATAGGTGGATCTCAAACATGCCGCCCCCAGCCCCTGCAGCACTGATTGGAGCGATCGTGCTATGACGCGCAATCGCTCCAATCAGTGTGCAGTGGGGCGGTTTGATTTGCTGGTGGCCGCCCTCCCCAGGCCTGTGCTGGTCTGGGGACCCTCCCCCAACATGTCTGCAGCGTGCAGCACTGGCTGGTACTAGTGGTACCACGCCACCGCTGCTGCTGCCGCTGCTGTCACGTGGAGCAGGAGCAGGAGCGGTGAGTATTGTGCTCACCTTGTAGCCCCTGCGCGCTCTTGTGATTGCTCCTGCGCGCTCCCGTAATGGCCCCTGCCCGTGCCCCCCTGCGATCTGCCCCCCCCCCCCCGACATCCCGATCTGCCCCCCCGACATCCCGATCTGCCCCCCGACATCCCGATCTGCCCCCCCGATATCCTGATCTGCCCCCCCGACATCCCGATCTGCCCCCCGCCATCCCGATCTGCCGGCCTCCCCTGTGATCTCTATTCTGCAGCTCCTCCGGTATCTCCCTCCTCCTCTGCTCTCCTTGCAGCCCCTGCGCGCTCTTGTGATTGCTCCTGCGTGCTCCCGTAATGGCCCCTGCCCGTGCCCCCCTGCGATCTGCCCCCCCGACATCCCGATCTGCCTCCCCGATATCCCGATCTGCCCCTCCGACATCCCGATCTGCCCCCCCGACATCCCGATATGCCCCCCGCCATCCCAATCTGCCGGCCTCCCCCGTGATCTCTATTCTGCAGCTCCTCCGGTATCTCCCTCCTCCTCTGCTCTCCCCCTCTGCTCTCCCCCTCTGCTGTCCCCCTCTGCTGTCCCCCTCCCCCTCTGCTGTCCCCCCGACGTCCTCTTACCTGTCTTCACCGGTCGATCACATCTGCCTCCATCGCTGGGTCCTTCTTCCTGGGTCTTCTGCTGAGCTGTCCAACTTCCTGCCTGCTGCACCTGTAAAGCTGTTCCTTGCCTTCTGTTCCTCCTGCTAATCCTCTGGGTACTGTGAGTATAAAACGTTTGGTTTTTTTTCCTCTATCCCCTGTTCATTTTTACACCTCATGCGTCCGTGCGTCAGTTTTCGGCGGGACTTTTTTTTTCCCATATCCCCGACGCTTTTTGTATCGCATCAGTCCGTGCGTCCCGCCGAGCGCTGATCAGGGATGCACATAACGGATTGGCATCCCTGCTCAATTTTTGGCGTGACAAAAAGCATCGGGGATACGGAAAAAAAGTCACGCCAAAAATTGAGCAGGGATGCCGATCCGTTATGTGCATCCCTGATCAGCGCTCGGCGGGACGCACGGACTGATGCGATACTTTTTTTTCCGTATCCCCGATGCTTTTTGTATCGCATCATCCCGGGCGTCCCGCCGAGCGCTGATCAGGGATGCCCATAACGGATCGGCATCCCTGCTCAATTTTTGGCGTGACTTTTTTTTCTGTATCCCCGATGCTTTTTGTCATGCCAAAAATTGAGCAGTGATGCGAATCCGTTATGTGCATCCCTGATCAGCGCTCGGCAGGACGCACGGACTGATGCGATACAAAAAGCGTCGGGGATACGGAAAAAAAAGTATCGCATCTGTCCGTGCGTCCCGCTGAGCGCGGATCAGCATCCCTGCTCAATTTTTGGCGTGACTTTTTTTTTTTTCCGTATCCCCAGCGCTTTTTGTATCTCATCCGACCGTGCCTCCTGCAGTGGCCGATCAGTGCACTGCGTCTGTGCGTTTGAAAAGTCAAATGGCGTTCCTTGTCTTCTGAGCCCCGCCATGCACCCAAACAATTGATTTCCACCACATATGAGGTATCTGCGTACTCGGGAAAAAATGCACAATACGTTTTATGGTGCATTTTTTCCTGATACCGTTGTAAAAAGAAAAAAAAAAAGCTACCTTGTTGCTGCAAAAATTTAAAAAAAAAAAATAATTTTCACGGTTCAACGTTATCAACTTTCAGTGGAGCCCCTGGGGGTACAAGGGGCTCACTAAACATCTAGATAAATTCCTTGAGGGGTCTAGTTCCAAAATGGGGTAATTTGTGGGGGAGCTCCACTGTTTAGGCACCATAGGGGGGGTCTAAAAACGTGACATGGCGTCCGCTAATGATTCCAACCAATTTTGCTGTCAAATGGTGCCCTTTTCTTCTGAGCCACGCCATGCGCCCAACAATTACTTTCCACCACATGTGAGGTATCTGCGTACTCAGGAGAAATTGCACAATACGTTTTATGGTGCATTTTTTCCTGATACCCTTGTGAAAAAAAAGCTACCTGGTTCAAGTAACAGTTCTGTGGTAAAACAAAAGAAAATTGTATTCATGGCTCAACATTATCGACTTCTGTGGAGCCCCTTGGGGCTCACCAAACATCTAGATAAACTCCTTGAGGGGTCTAGTTTCCAAAATGGGGTCACTTGTGGGGGAGCTCCACTGTTTAGGCACCTCAGGGGGTCTCCAAACGTGACATGGTATCCGCTAATGATTCAAACAAATTTTGCTGTCAAATGGTGCTCCTTCTCTTCTGAGCCCCGCCATGCGCCCAAACAATTACTTTCCACCACATATGAGGTATCGTCGTACTCAGGAAAAAATGCACTATAAATTTCATGGTGTATTTTTTCCTGATACCCTTGTGGAAAAAAAAGCTACTTAGTTGAAGCAACAGTTTTGTGGTAAAAAAAAAAAAATTCTTTTCACAGCTCAACTTTATAAACTTTTGTGAAGCCCCCAGGTGTTCAAAGTGCTCACCAAACATCTAGAAAAATTATTTGAGGGCTCTAGTTTCCAAAATGGGGTCACTTGTGGGGGAGCTCCATTGTTTAGGCACCTCAGGGGGTCTTCAAACCTGACATGGCGTCCGCTAATGAGTGCAGCTAATTTTGCGTTCAAAAATTCAAATGGCGCTCCTTCCCTTTCGAGCTCTGCCGTGTGCCCAAACATTTGATTTCCACCACATATGAGGTATCTGCGTACTCAGGAGAAAATGGACAATACATTTTATGTTGCATTTTTTCCCGATACCCTTGTGAAAAAAAAGCTACCTAGTTGAAGCAACAGTTTTGTGGTAAAATATTTTTTTTTCTTTTCACGGCTCAACGTTATAAACTTCTGTGAAGCCCCCAGGTGTTCAAAATGCTCACCAAACATCTAGAAAAATTATTTGAGGGCTCTAGTTTCCAAAATGTGGTCACTTGTGGGGGAGCTCCATTGTTTAGGCACCTCAGGGGTTCTTCAAACCCGACATGGCATCCGCTAATGAGTGCAGCTAATTTTGCATTCAAAAATTGAAATGGCGCTCCTTGCCTTTCGACCTCTGCCGTGCACCCAAACAATTGATTTTTACCCCATATGGGGTATCAGCGTACTCAGGAGAAAATGCACAATAAATTGTAGGGTGCACTTTCTCTTTTCTCCCTTGTAAAAATGAAAATTTTATTGCTAAAGTAACATTTTTGTGTTAAAAAGTAAAATTTTCATTTTTTCCTTCCACATTGCTTTGGTTCCTGTGAAGCACCTAAAGGGTTAATAAACTTCTTGGATGTGGTTTTGCGCAGTGTGAGGGGTGCAGTTTTTAGAATGGGGTCACTTTTGGGTATTTTCTGTCACCTCGACCTCTCAAAGTCACTTCAAATGTGATGTGGTCCCTAAAAAATTATTTTGTAAATTTTGTTGGAAAAATGAGAATTTGCTGATGAACTTTGACCCCTTCTAACTTCCTAACGAAAAAAAAATTTCTTTCGAAAATTGCGCTGATGTAAAGTAGACAAGTGGGAAATGTTATTTTGTAACTATTTTGTGTGACATATCTCTCAGATTTATGGGCATAAATTTTCAAAGTTTGAAAATTGCGAAATTTTCAAAATTTTCGCACAATTTCCTAAATTTTCACAAATAAACACAAAACGTATCGGCCTAAATTTACAACTGACATGAAGTACAATATGTCACGAAAAAACAATCTCAGAATCGCCAGGATCCGTTGAAGCGTTCCAGAGTTATAACCTGTCAAAGTGACACTGGTCAGAATTGCAAAAAATGGCCTGGTCATTAGGGTGTTTTAGTGGCCGGGGGTGAAGGGGTTAAATGTCCATTTGTTATTATCATTTTCTTTATTTTATTTTTTTATCATATTTCTTACCTTTTGTCCAAATTGTATTAAAAAGATCCTAATAAATTATGCCTAATGCTTTTTGATCCAGAAGAAGGCAAAAACCCAGGACACGTTCAGCCAATTTGTGTCACAGGGGAAAAATTCCTTCTCGACCCCGGGAAAAGGCGATCAGTCTTAGAACCCTGGATCAAAACTAATGATGTCATTTCTAGTTAATTATGGAACTGCAGCTGTACATTACCTAGGCCAAAAACTACTACTCCAGCAGAATACAGCTAAGCCCCCACTACTAGCTGGAGGCATCACAGATGCAGGAGGAGCAAATCACACGCACGCTTCCAAAACATGGAGGGGGCGATTGCTGGATGGTAAAACTGTACACTGGTGGTTTGCATAGAGCACTGTTCACACTAGCAAATGCACAGTCACAAACCTGCAGCTTATTAGGCGATGCCCATACTATCAGATCAGGCGGACTTCCAAGCCGTACCCCAACTGCGCACCACATAGGGACAGGAACTCTAATAGCAAGGCATAACAAAAAGGGGCCTGGCTGTATCCTGTACAAAAAAATATGAGGTTTTTAGTTGGTGTTATGGCCATAAGACGGAAGCCTACAACCCTCGTCACGAGAACGTCGCCTAATAGGCTGCGGGTTTGTGACTGTGCGTCTGCTAGTGTGAACAGTGCTCTATGCAAGCCATCAGTGTGCAGTTTTACCATCCAGCAATCGCCCCTTCCATGTTTTGGAAGCGTGTGTGTGATTTGGTCCTCCTGCATCTGTGATGCCTCCAGCTAGTGGGGGCTTAGCTGTATCCTGCTGGAGTAGTAATTTTTGGCCTAGGTAATGTACAGCTGCAGTTCCACCTTTGCTGTAAGTAATGATATTTATTCCTCACTTTTGCTTTTTTATATTATTTCTAGTTAAGAAATTAATATTAAGGAGCTAATTAAACTAGGACTATAGTGTTTATAGATTTTAGGTGTTATACTATTCTTATACTGCTTTTTTATTACAGTATTATTCTAACTTTTATATTTTTTCTAATTTAGTGTTTTATTTTAATAGATATAACTATTTTATTACTATTATTATCCTACTATCTTATTACAGTATAATTCTAACTTTTCTATAACTATTAATACTACTCTATCCCTACCATGTTGATCCAGAAGAAGGCAAAAACCCCTGTGACACATTCTGCCAATTTGTGTCACAGGGGAAAAATTCCTTCTCGACCCCAGGAAAAGGCGATCAGTCCTAGAACCCTGGATCAAAGCTAATGATGTTATTTCTAGCTAAGTAATTAATATTGCATTGCTAAGTAAACTAGTACTATAGTGTTTATATTTTTTAGGTGTTATACTATTCTTTTCCTGCTCTCTTATTACAGTATTATTCTAACTTTTATATTTTTTTTTCTAAGTTAGTGTTTTATTTTTATAGATATAATTATGTTATTACTATTGTTATCCTGCTATCTTATTACAGCATAATTCTAACTATTCTATAACTATTTGTACTACACTAATCTACAATGTTGATCCAGGAGAAGGCAAAAACCCCAGGACCCATTCAGCCAACTTGTGTCACAGGGGAAAAATTCCTTCTCGACCCCGAGAAAAGGCAATCAGTCCTAGAACCCTGGGTCAAACTGCAGTTCTACCTATTACTAATGTTATTTTCTTCCTATTTTTACTACTTTCTTATTATCACTCATATTATTGTTCTTATTATTATACTTACCACCGCCATCTTTGGTGTTTCAGTCTTGAGGCCCCAGCAGGATGGTCCATATGATATTCCTCCTTCCTCTTAAGAACCAGTTGACGTATTGGCGGTTGTTTTCCTGCTGGATCCTTCTTTGTTGTGTCCTCTGTGCAGGGATCTTGATGTCCAGTTTTATCTTCTTTACCGACTTTTTTGGCACGTGATCTTCTTCTTCATCCAGGTAGCTGCATAATTCTCTCCAAATTTTTTTTTTTCATATTCTTCTCTCTTCTTCCTTTTTTCTCTGACATCGATTATCCTGGATGGCTCAGGCTGTTCTTCTCGCCGTACTGCAAACATTTGCTGGGCCTCGGGGCTGGTCGGCATCAGGCGCTAGGAAGACAAGAGATTACGTTACAAGGATTAAGAGGAACATCCGAATACACAACCACCTTATAATAAAAGAAACAACAATGTTGCCCTTAGTTTTCTCACTGACCTCCTTCTTGAAGAGTGGTGATGGTAGCAGCATCATACAGTAGGACAATCTTCTTAGTTTTTCCTCAGGTGTAAACTAAAGGAAACAACCAGATATTAGGATCAGATTAGAGACTAAAGCCCACCCTTAAAAAAAAAAAAAAAGCCACAGTGAGAAATGCAAGATTTTTAAGTGCTGTTTCCATTAAAGATTGTGATATGGATAAAAAAAAACACAATAACAAATATTATTAAAAAATAGATTGAGCACAAAAACCTGATTTAAATAATAGGTGATTTCTGATGACAAATTCAAAGGTCCAAAGTCTAACAATGAATGGATAACCCCTTTAAAGTGGAAATCCTGAATCTAGGAAACAGTCGGCCCTCACAGACTGATGATACTACCTGGTCCAACACTGGCACAAGATCCAGTCCAATCCATGGCGTTTTCTGTCATCTTCGTTTTGTTCAAATGTATCAAAATCCTATAAATAAGGAGCAGAGGTTGTAGGGACCTGATCCATATTTCTATGACTTGGGTGACAGTTCCTGAAAACACTGAAGAACATTGTCTCTATATTCAGGGGCTGTTGTGGACAGGCGAGATTGGGAGATGGAAAGATATTTCCTGTTACATATGAGATCAATTTCACTAAAGGGGCTGCCTGATGGGACAAGTGATGGTTGATACCCCCCTGGTGTGAGTGCGGGTGATGGATGTATCGCCGCCCGGTATCTGGTGTGAGTGCGGGTGATGGATGTATCGCCGCCCTTTATCTGGTGTGAGTGCGGTTGATAGATGTATTTTTTTTCTCATTCAAACTGAGCAGTGCTATTGGCTGTTTATCAATGCAGTTACCATGGTGACATAGGCATCTGCAGATTTAAAGGGACAGGATGCAGTCATTGCGCTATAGTACATTTTACCATAGATTTCATATAACACTGTATATTACATGGAGCTGCTCAGATAATGTGTGGGCAGACGCTCCTGTATCTCTTCATATATTATGTACATTTACTTAGAAGAGCTGTAGAGATATCTGGGGTAAAATTACTTGTGTCGTCAATTGTACGTGTATAAAGAAGACCTGGAAGTGTCTGTAATGGGCCGAAAATTGTGGTTTTATGTTCAGAACAAATTTAAGTATATTTTTCTCAGTATTCCTATCAACTTTCTGTGGTATTTCCATCACAGAACACTGGTACATATAGCAAGGAGATGCCATAGCAATCAGACCATTGGGGTCCAATCAGGGGGCAGAGCACTGAGGTCTCTTTTGGCTTTTTTCCTGCATTCAGTCCTCCTGGCTAGAATACTTTATGTGACAAAAGTGAGTACACCCCTCACATTTTTGCAAATATTGTGTTATATCTTTTCATGGGATAACACTGAAGATAGTACACTCTGATATAATGTAAAGTAGCCTGTGTACAGCTTGTATAACAGTGTAAATTTAATGTGCACGCTAAATAAGTCACTACACAGCCAATAATGTCTAAACCACTGGCAACAACAGTGAGTACACCCCTATGTGAAAATGGCCAAATTGTGCCCAAAGTGTCAATATTATGTGTGGCTACCAGTTATTTTCAAGCACTAAATAAATAAATGCCACAAGTGCCGTGAAAAGTAATTATACTTTTTTTTATATTGCAAAAAAGTAAATGGAAGTAGCCGCTGGTAGAGGACAGATTCCATGTCCAGATCTGTCAGATAATGGAAAAAAGACCATCAAATAAGTACTACCATGCTACTAAAGGCTGGAGTCCAAATCACCTGAGGTAGGCTGTGTGGACCCAACAGACAAAAGGGCGCTAATAGGAAATATAGTATATGCAGGGACGTAATTACGATGATCGCAGAGGTCGCCATTGCGACTGATCCCGGCAGTTAGGGGTCCACGGTCATCCTGCAGATCAGCAGCCAGCTCTTTCCTGTGAGAGAGGAGCTACGCTGTTCTGTCGCATACCACGCAGCCGCTGTATGACCCGGTGCCACCACTGCTGACACCGGCACTGGGCCCCCTCCCCTGTCATCGCACACATCAATGATAAAGCATCGAGCGGCCTGCGCCTCTCCCTCATTCTTTCCCTGTGCCTGGGCGGTGATGTCACTCCTGTGCAACTGCTGTGCTGAGGCATGCAGAGGGGAGGACGCTGACCAGAGCAGCAGGGGAACGAGGGGAGAGGTGAGTACTTTTTTTTTTTTTTGTATAAATCAGTCAATATCAAAAGTTCATCTCAATATTTTGTTATATATCCTTTGTTGGCAATGACATAGATCAAACGTTTTCTGTAAGTCTTCACAAGTTTGTCACACACTGTTGGTGGTATGTTGGCCCATTTCTCCATGCAGATCTCCTCTAGAGCAGTGATGTTTTGGGCCTGTCGCTGGGAAACATGGATTTTCAACTTCCTCCAAAGGTTTTCTATGGGGTTGAAATCTGGAGACTGGCTAGGCCACTCCAGGAGCTTCATATGCTTCTTACGAAGCCACTTCTTCTTTGCCCTGGTGGTGTGCTTGGAATCATCATCATGCTGAAAGACCCAGGCACATTTCATCTTCAATGTCCTTGCTGATGGACGGAGGTTTGCACTCAAAATCTCTCGATACATGGCCCCATCCATTCTTTCATGTACATAGATCAGTCGTCCTGGTTCCTTTGCAGAGAAACAGTCCCAAAGCATGATGGCGGCGTAGTGTGTTACTGATGGTAACCTTTGTTACGGTGGTCTCAGCTCATGCAGGTCATTCACTAGGTCCCCCCGTGTGGTTCTGGGATTTCTGCTCACCGTTCCTGTGATCATTTTGACCCCACGGGGTGAGATGTTGCATGGAGCCCCAGATCGAGGGAGATTATCATTGGTCTTGTATGTCTTCCATTTTCTTATTGTTGCTCCTACAGTTGATATCATCACACCAAGCTGCTTACCTATTGCAGAGTCAGTCTTCCCAGCCTGGTGCAGGGCTACAATTTTGTTTCTGATGTCCTTTGACTGCTCTTTGGTCTTTACCATAGTGGAGTTTGGAGTGTGACTGTTTGAACTTGTTATCAATATAAAAGACACCTGTCCACAACTTCAAACAGGTGCCATTACTACCGGTAATGAGTGGAGGACAGAGGAGCCTCTTAAATAAGAAGTTACAGGTCTTTGAGAGCCAGAAATCTTGCATGTTTTTAGGTGACTAAATATTTATTTTCCACCATAATTTGCAAATAAAATGTTGCCAAATCAGACAAGGTGATTTTCTGGACTTGTTTTCTCATTTTGTCTCTCATAGTTGTTGTCTACCTATGATGTCAATTACAGGCCTCTCTCATCTTTTTAAGTGGGAGACCTTAAACAATTTGTGGCTGACTAAATACTTTTTCCCCCCACTGTAAATGGGTTTTTTTTGTCTGTAATTGTGTGATGATGAGACCTCATTCTTGCTCTCAGTCTCTGTCCTGTTTCTCAAACATCAAATCCCCAATAGTACATAGTACACAGAATTTATTAATTTAGTATTGAACTATTTTGAATTTTTATGGTGGTATCCAGGAAGTTGATTTCCGTTTTTGAGTGGTCTAATCTTATGTTTATGGTAGGTTGAATTGCATTGCATTTGTCATGGAATTTTAGAAGTTCTTGTTCAGATTCGGTCCAGATTATTAAGCTGTCATCGATGTAAGGGAAATAGGCCAGTGATTTGATGGTGCCAGTCTTTATGCCGGTCTGAAGTGATCGGTATCGCTGAATTTTGGTGAGTCTGTGCGCAATCTGATGTGTGATTGTGTGTGTATGCGATCTGATGTGCGTGTGTGTGTGTGTGTGTGTGTGTGTGTGTGTGCGCGATCTGATGTGTGTCTGAGTGATCTGATGTGTGTGGTTGTGCGATCTGATGTGTGTGGGTGTGTGATGCACTTGTAGGTCCTCCCGATCGGCATCTGGTGAGTATGATCGCGGGGTATTCTCTCTTCTGTCTTTTCTTTTGGAGTTGTATTCTTTCTATAATAAAGTATCCTGCAGTATTCTTTAACTTTTTTAGCTGCATGGACACTTCATTATTGAATCGCGACTAGGGTTTATTTTCGGGGTAGGGCTTATATGTAAGAATTACTCTGAAAATGATGAAAACTAATGTTAGGGCTAATTTTCGAGGTGGGGCTTATTTTCGGGGAAACACGGTAACTCTCAGATTTAAGGTTGCCGCAATTCAAAGTTTGAAAATGTCTAAAATTTCACTATATTTCCAATAAATGCAAAAACTATACTCTTAAATTTACCATTATCATGAAGTACAATATGTCATGAAAAAAAACATTCTCAAATACACCAGGATCTGTTGAAGCGTTTCAGAGTTAAAACCTGTTAAAGCGACACTGGTCAGATTTGGAAAACATGGACTAGTCAGAAAGGTGTAAACCAGACTTGGGGGTAAAGGGGTTAATTGGACAGAGCTTGCAAAAATTCTGCATCTTCTCTTACTGCTGCTAGACCTCAAAGTGGCTTTTTGCATATTCTGGGCCAGTATTCAGTACAGTAGTATTTCTTTAACTGCATCCATGAACTGTCCCACCTCCTCTTCATGTACTCACCACTGCGGCTGGCCTGCTCGCTGCCCTGCTCCTTTCTGCATTCACCACCCTCCACAGCCTGCGTATGTCAAACAGGCCTCCAGGCAATATCATTAGGGCACAAGCACTCATGCGCTTCCTGCTTCTTAAAGGGGCAGTGTGCTCATTCAGAAAGTGCTCCCCAACCTATGGCTGGAAGGCATAAGGGTATTTAAGGCACCTTCCCTTGTAGAGAGGTGTCTGAGCAATTAGTTACCTGGTTAAACTAATACCATCAATACTCCACTCTACTGTCTGCCTATTGTCTTAGTTTCTGAACCTCAGTAGTCACTTAGTCACGCCCCTCCAGGGTAAGATCGGTCCAGGGGTGTAACTACCGCAGTTGCAGGGGGTCGCACGGCAGGTTAGGGGCCCACGGCTGCCCACCAGATCAGCAACCAGCTCCTTTCTGTGAGAGAGGAGCTGCGCTGTTCTGTCGCAGACCACGTGGCCGTAGATGACCTGGTGCTGACATCGGGCCCCTCTGTTCGGTGTCAGCGGCGGTGACGGCATCGGGCCCCCCTCCCCCATCATCGCGCACAGCAATGATAAAGCATAGAGCAGCCGGCGCCACTCTATGCTCCATCATTCTCCCCCTGTGACTGTGCTGTGATGTCACTCCTGTGTGACTTCTGTGCTGTGAACACAGAGCGCAGGACAGGAGGACGCAGACTGGAGGTGAGGATGGAGCAGTGGTGGAAGGAGGAGAGAGGTAAGTACTTGTGTTTTTGTTTTATTAAAAAAAAAAAATCAGTGAGTACACAGAGGCCTGGGGGGGCTGGCTGCATGATACATGGAGGCTCGGGGGAGCTGGCTGCATAATACAAGGAGGCATGGGGGCGCTGGCTGCATGATACATGGAGGCATGGGGGGGGCTGGCTGCATGATACATAAAGGCCTGGGGCCTGCATGATACATGGAGGTCTGGGGGGGCTGGCTGCATAGTACATGGAGGCCTAAGGGGACTGGCTGCATGATACATGGAGGCCTAAGGGGGCTGGCTGCATGATAGATGGAGGCCTAAGGAAATTGCATGACACATGGAGGCCTGGGGGGCAGGCTACATGATAGATGGAGGCCTGGGGGGGCTGACTGCATGACAGATGGAGGCCTGGGGGGCTGGCTGCATGATAGATGGAGACCAAGGGGGGCTGGCTGCATGATAGATGGAGACCTAGGGGGCTGGCTGCATGATAGATGGAGACCTAGGGGGCTGGGTGCATGATAGGTGGAGGCCTGGGGGGGCTGGCTGCATGATAGATGGAGGCCTGGGGGGGCTGGCTGCATGATAGATGGAGGCCTGGGGGGGCTGGCTGCATGATAGGTGGAGGACTGAGGGGGCTGCATGATAGATGGAGGCCTAGGGGGACTGCATAACACATGGAGGCCTGGGGGGGCTGGCTGCATGACACCTGGAGGCCTGAGGGGCTGGCTGCATGATACATGGACGCTTGGGGGCTGGCTGCATGATAGATGGAGGCCTGGGGGGGCTGCATTATACATGGAGGTCTATGGGGCTGCATAATAAACATGGACACCTGGTTCTTATACATGTACTATAGGGGTTCATTATACATAGAGGTCTATGGGGCTGCATTATACATGCACTGAGGTCTATGGGGCTGCATTATACATGCATGGAGGGCTATAGGGCTGCATTATACATGCATGGAGGTCTATGGGGCTGCATTATACATGGAGGAGTATGGAGCTGCATAATACAATATGAAGGTTTATGGGGCTGCATTATAATACATATAGGACTATGGGGGCTACATTATAATATATGGAAGATTATGGAGGCTACCTTATACATGGACTATGGGGGTGCATTATAAAACATGGAGGACTATGTGGTGCAGTATAATATATGGAGTACTATGGGGTGAATTATAATATATGGAGATCTATGGGGTGAATTATAATACATGGAGAACTATGGGAAATTTATTATAATAATTGGATGACTATGAGGGCTACTTTATACATGGAGGACTATGGGGGTGCATTGTAATATATGGAGGACTATGTGGTGCATTATAATATATTGAGGACTATCTGGTGAATTATAATACATGGAAAAATGTGGGAACTGCATTATAATGCATGGAGGACTATGGAGGTGCATTCTAATATAGGAAGGCTTATGTGGGACCCTTTATACTATATGGAAGGCTATGTGGGGGCCATTATAGTATTTGGAGAACTATATACGAGGGGGGACAAAGATACAAGCATGGGATGGAAATGTTTTGTGCTGAGGGAAAAATGCTCTCTCAGCACCCAGCTTTCCCATGCTCTGCTATATATCTTCTCTCAGCACCCAGCTTTCCCATGCTCTGATACGGGATAGCTGGGTGCTGAGGTCAAGATGGATATCAGAACATAGGAAAGCAGGGTGCTGTGGGTAAGAGCCAAGTGTCACCGTCATTATCCCATACCCCGAGTGTCAGTGTCATTATCCCGTACCCCAAGTGTTGGTGTACGTGGAGTGGGGGGCCCAACTCCAAACTTTGAACCAGGGCCCATCAAACTCTAGTTACGCCACTAATATGTGTCCGTAATGTGGTCTTGAAGTAATGTGCCCATATGGTCCTCTTGTAGTAATGTGTCCATATTGTGCTCTTGTAGTAATGTTCCCATATTGCCCCCTTGTAGTAATGTGCCCATATTGCACCCTTGTAGTAATGTGCCCATATTGAGCTCTTGTAGTAATGTGCCCTTTTGTGCTCTTGTAGTAATGTGGCCATATTGCCCCCTTGTAGTAATGTCGCATCTTGTAGTAATCAGGGCTGTGGAGTTGGTAAGCCAAACCTTCGACTCCGAATCAAATTTCCCTTGCACCGACTCCGACTCCACGACTACGACTCCCACATATATTGCTTATATTTAAGTGAAAAATTTATTGTAGTACAATGTGAACATCAGACATTTAATCATTTTTATGATACAATAATTAATCAAGATATTTAGATAGAACATAAAATATATTTATTGGAATACAATATGCAATTTTATATATATATATATATATATATATATATATATATACACACACATTACATATTGTATTACATATTTACAATGTATTACAGTTTTTTTGTGTTCTAAGGTTGTATTCCCATATATATATTTTATGTTCTATCTAAATATCTTGATTATTGTATCATACAAATGATTACCGTAAATGTCTGATGTTCACATTGTACTACAATAAATTTTTCACTTAAATATAAGCAATATACTAAATGTTATTATTTAGTATGTTTTTGTTGAAAACTGTTTTTTGCCACTTACATAGTGTATTACATAGTGTATTACATAGTGTTACCTATAACACTATGTAAGTGGCAAAACACATTTTCAACAAAAAGATACTAAATAACATTTGTGCTGTCCATGAATTTGTTGTAAGAAATAGAATTGCCTCCATCAGATTCTCCTTCGCAGATGACCTCAAATCTGACCTAATAATTTTAAGGCTAGAGAACAACCTCTCTACAGTAACTTGGTTTGGGGGCAAAGCCGTAACCACATGGGCAACATATCTAACAATTTCCGGGTATAGAGGAATTGCTTCATGCACAGTCAGTTTTGATGAACGGTTGAATTTTTCTATTTCTTTGAGAGCAAGTGAAAAATGTTACTGAAATCTGGTCAATCTGCTGCTATAGGAGACGGAGTGAAATCGTTTTCCTAGCGGAAACGCTTTGCTGCTCCATTTCATCCAAATACTTGTCAAAGTTAAACTCCTCATCTGATGAGGATGAAGATATGGCAGCAGTAGCACTGTCAGGCCCCAAGTCCTCTTGCGCCTGGCAGTCCTGTAGCCGCTCATCCTAACTGCTACCTCACTCAAAGCTTCTTTTCATTTAGTAAGCTGTTGATCATCAAGCAGGGTACAATGACTTGGGTCCACATAAACAGCTGCCAGAAGAATTTTATTTTCGAATAGCTGAGTCTCTCTCCGTTTCATTGAAGCAGAAATGCCATCTGCGATTAAACCTCCTCTTTGGGACAGGCAAAATAGCAAGTTCTTCCACTCCCTTATGAAAATGCCAGGAGTTAAATCCTCAGCTTGTAATTTTTTAGTCACGGTAAATGGGTGATTAAGCAATTCCATCAATTCAGCCACCTGTGTCGATTGACCTTCATTTAAGGTTACTTGAGGGTTCACCATATCTATAAGAAACTATTTTAGTTCAAGCAATCGCTCAGTCATTAAATAAGTGGTGCCTCACCGAGTGGCTTGATCAACAATTGCCCCTTTCCCAGCACGTCTCTTCAAGATGGAATCAATTTTAGGGGTTCTGGCGGCAATAACCAACTTCCTCACTTTTCCAATCAGATTTCCAGCATGTCCGCCCAGTTTCACACATCAGCTTTTTGCCGATTTGGCGGATGTGGTGAACGCCAGTACAGTACGATACAGTACAGTGGCAGCGCCACAACTTCCGGGTCACATGCTCCAGTCACATGAAAGCATGTGACCGTCGTTTGTCATGCTGCCACTGTACTGTATACACTGTATTGGAGTGCGCCGCATCCGCCAAACCGGCGAAAAGACAAATGTGTGAAACCGGGGTCCTTCTTGCAGACTCTCTCTTATTGCCAGCTGCAGCGTGTGCACAACACACTGCATGTGATGAATATGAAAGTGTTTTGAAGCCGCTTCAACAAGATCATCTAATCCTAAAGTATCATTTTGCTGTTCTTCTGTTGTAATATCTGTTTGTTCCTCAGTTACATGAGCAGCGCTGTGGCTCCATCTCACACATACTAAATCCTAAATGTTCTTCTAGCTGTTGTTCATTACTCTCCTTCATCAGTTTAATTGTACTTATGTTTGAAGCATTGTTCGTTACAATAGCAAAAACCTGTTCTTTTTTGCGTTCCTAATCTTCCAGAACTTTTTCCACTAAGGCCTGGAGAAACTGGCTGATGTGATGAGCTTTACTATCTTTTACTGCCAGTGTCTTACTAATAATTTCTTTCTTGTCACAAACATATCAAACATTGATGGCAAAATAATTCAGTGAAATGCAGTGACTCCGGCATCCCAGCAAACGCAATGGGTTTCAAGATAGGACATTCAGATACAGCGTTTTGTGAGGATCCTCACAAAGAATGAGCATGCCAGCTTGTGTGGTGTTTTTCTAATCTGCTTTTGCTATTGAAAGCATTATTAATGAGCTCAAAAACCTTTCAGATGATGCAGTTTTTTAAAAAGCTGATCTGCTTTTGCAGCTGAAAAACGTATCCTCAAAAAACGCAGCAAAAACGCTGTGTGTGAATGCAGCCTTAGATCAGGAATAGAACACCCATTTATAGGACATTTCATAAGTTTCCCAAATTCCTATGAAAAAATTTTCATCACACTCTGCATTGCACTACTGTCCCAAATTTCTTACATATTTTAGGAGTCGGAGTATTTTATACCGACTCCGACTCCACCAAAATGAGCTCCGACTCGGACTCCACAGCCCTGGGTGTACCTTATGCCAGAAAGCTTACTCCACTCCCCAACCGTGGTGAGGCCCAAGGAGTCACCTGCCATTTTTCAGCCACGCCGGATTTATTAAGAGTTGAGCTTCACCCAATGAATCAAGAGCGTCTGACTCCAGTACGCCCCCTCAATAATACATGTGTGAATGTCGGTCTTGATGAATCGGGACCTAAAAGTTTAAGTATTTTCTTCCATTATTATAATGTCAGCACTTCAGTAAATGTCCTGAGTGAGCCAGCACTGGATCATTTATGTTAATACCGTAGCTGTGGTTTACAATTCCTCCTCAGATTTGGACTCTGGACATCCCATTAGGCAGTAGAAGGAAATAATGAAATTTAAGAAGGTCATTTACATTTGTTGAATGAATAAATTAAGGGAAGGTTGGCATAAAGAATACTTTGGATGCATGTACCGGTATGTAGTGATCTGAGCAGACCTGGTGTAGTAATTAGGAATAATCGAAGTGCACATGCTACGTATCAGGTTTGCATTGGGTAGTTTGACAAATTTTCATTGCAGTTGGCATAATGTAGGTACATCTGCTGCCTATTATATCTGCAGCACTGCCATCGGGTCAGTTTTACACTTACAGTCATTATTGAATTTCCAGGACTTCAGGTAAAGCCGGCAATACACATGACATATCTGTCAGTCTAATGCTTGTTCTGCCAACAGATATCTTTCCAAACTGTTCCATAGACATGTATGCACAGCACATATGTGTGTTTTTTCATAACGGATAGGCTGATGATAGACTCATCTGGCAGTAACGTATTTCCAGAAGGAACAGAGCATTGGGCAAGATCTAATGAACTCCAACGCCTCTGAAATCTCCTGACTGTGGACGTTCCTCAAGCCCTGCTGAATAGCCAATCATGCTTGTCACGTCCCCACCGGAGTCCGCTCCTGCGACTTCTGCTCCGATCGCCAGACGACGCCATGTTCCCACCATGGATAGTGCTGGTGATGGGAGAGGAGTCAGTGCCCGAGGTTCTGCGGAGCACAGGCTCCGCTCAACCACTAGGCTGGGTTTCCCTGGAACCTGCAGTACTACTGGCTGACTGTAGGTGGCGTGTGTCTCCCGGCTGAAGTGGCCAACATTCACCTGCAGCCTATGGGAAGACACCACACCCTACTTATTCCCCCTCCTGTCACATGACAACTGCCAGTGATAGTTCTGTTCTCCTGGCTCATGTGCTGTTTGTATTGTGATTCATGTGCGCTGACCTTTGCTTGTTTGACTACCCTCCTGCCTGTCATTTTTGTACCTTGCTTCCAGTTCCGGATTTGACCCCTGCTTTGTCTCCTCACTACGCCCCTGCCTGCCGATTCTGTTCCTGTTTTGCATCTCCTGGATTTTGACCCTGCCTGACGACCACGGACTACAGTCTACCACAGGTAGCAATCTCTGAGGCTCTGTGTAATTCCA
The DNA here is from genome assembly GCF_048569485.1 of Anomaloglossus baeobatrachus. Lineage (NCBI taxonomy): Eukaryota > Metazoa > Chordata > Amphibia > Anura > Aromobatidae > Anomaloglossus > Anomaloglossus baeobatrachus. The sequence continues at coordinate 84,988,901 of NC_134355.1, read as the reverse complement.
AATCCCTGTAAAGGTGTTAAAGGGTTGCAGAGTTCTTGGGGTCCTGCTTTGTGAGTGGCTTTTCTATAGATCCCCTTACAGCCAGTCTGAGTCTGTGGCTGCTATCAGGCATTACAATGCTAAAGTAGGTATGTTTGTTGATAGTATGGCCATCTTTAAGTTTAAGTCTACCTCTACAACTTTTAAGATCCTGTAGTGCCCAAAATAAAAACTAAAGTAACTTTACAAATCTCCACAATAACATCCATGAAACTCTGTATAGTCTAATCTTGTAGTTACACTCCAGCACCCGGATTCCTACTTACAAACACTCAGATGGTTGGCAAGAAGAAAGTCAGATGGAAGAGAGAATGTGTCTACAGGAACAGACTACACAGAGTTTGCTTGTAGTCTGTTACCATGGAGATATATACAGTGTGGAAAATACCGTATTTGATACACTGCCATTTTGCACGTTTTCCCACCTATAAGGAATGGAAAGTTCTGTAATCTTTATAGGTACACTAACTGTGACAGACAGAATCAAAAAACTAAAATCTAGAAAATCACATTGTATGATTTTCAAATTATTAATTGCATTTCATTGCATGAAATAAGTATTTGATTGTCTACAAACCAGCAAGAATTCTTCCTATCACAGATCTGTTATTTTTTCTTTAAGAATCCCACCTACTCTACACTCATTACCTGTATTAATTGCACCTGTTTGAACATTTTACCTGTATAAAAGATACCTGTCCACACACTCAATCACACTCCAACCTCTCCACCATGACCAAGACCATAGAGCTGTCTAAAGACACCAGGGACAAAACTGTATACCTGCACAAGGCTGGGATGAGCCACAGGACAATAGGCAAGCAGCTTGGTGAGAAGGCAACAACTGTTTGTTGAATTATAAGAAAATGCAAGAAACACAAGATGACTGTCAATCTTACTTGATCTGGGACTCCATGCAAGATCTCGCCTTGTGTGGTAAGGATGATTTCATGCAATAAATAGCAAATTAATTATTTAAAAATCATACAATGTGATTTTCTGTTTTTTGGTTTTTTTTTTTGTATTCTGTCTGTCACAGTTGAGGTGTACCAACGATAAAAATTACAGATGTCACCTCTCCATTCTTTGTAGGTGGGAAAACTTGCAAAATCGGCTGTATATCAAATACTTATTTTCCCCACTGTAGATCTGCATTGGAGCTGCAGGCAAAAAAAGAAAATTAAGTTACTTTATTTTAGATGCACAATAAAAATTGTTGCAAAGATGGGAACAGTAAAGGGTACTTTACACGCAGCGATCTCGCGAGATCGCCAGCGAGCATACCCGCCCCCGTCGGTTGTGCGTCACGGGCACATCGCTGCCCGTGGCACACAACATCGCTAGGAACAGTCACACATACTTACCTGCCTAGCAATGTCGCTGTGACCTGCGAACCACCTCCTTTCTAAGGGGGTGGTTCGTTCGGCGTCATAGCGACGTCACTAAGTGGCCGCCCAATAGAAGCGGAGAAGCGGAGGGGCGGAGATGAGCGGGACGTAACATCCCGCCCACCTCCTTCCTTCCTCATTGCCGGTGGCCACAGGTAAGGAGATGTTCCTCGTTCCTGCAGTGTCACACCTAGCGATGTGTGCTGCCGCAGGAACGAGGAACAACCTCGTTACTGCACATACAACGATATTTGGTGTTTGAACAACATCTCCAAAACCAACGATTCCACTTTTGCGATCGTTGAAGGTCGCTCATACGTGTCACACGCTGCGATGTCGCTAACGACGCCGGATGTGCATCACAAACACCGTGACCCGACAATAAATCGTTAGCGATGTCGCAGCATGTAAAGTACCCTTAAGTCTATTAAGTAATATCCCTATATGTTATCATGATGCAAATGGTAAATAGGTCAATGACAAATTCAGCCCTGCCTCACCCACATAATGGTATATTGTAGAGATCTTTGCATTGTAATAGATCCATTATAACCCTATTAATATGAGTTACTGCACTGTGGCATATACTATTTAGCACAGGTACTTTATAGGGAGCATGCAATGGTTTATGTAGCAGTCAGTCATATATGCTAATGTTCATAGTCAGAGCTGTCACTAAGAATTTTAGAGCACCATACTCGCAAAATTTTTGGGACCCCTCGAGACTTTGGCCAGGCTCCACCCCAGCCCTCCCTCCACCCCTCAAAACTTCCACAGTCTCCCTGCCTCTTAGGAAAACATATATACCCACACACATATATATATATACATTATATATATACACACATATACACACATAGATATACATATACACACACAGCTATGGCCAAAAGTGTCAGCACCCTTGAAGTTATTCTAGAAAACGAAGTATTTCCCTCAGAAATTTAATACACCATCTACACCGCCTCTCTCCATAATATACTTTCTACATCGCCCCTCTCAATAATACACCATTTATACCGCCCCTCTCCATAATACATCCCTACTCCACCCCTCTCCATAATACACCCCCTACACCGCCCCTTTGTATAATATTTCTCCCACACTGCCCCTATGTATAATGTTCCCCCACACATATTGACCCTCTGTATCTCTCCTACACATACTGCCCCTCTTTATAATATCTCCCCACCCACTGCTCCTCTGTATAATATCCCCCACCCTGCCCCTGTATAATATCCCCCACCCACTGCCCCTCTTTAAAATATCAACCCATACACACTGCCCTTCTGTATAATATCACCCATACACACTGTCCCTGTGAATAATATCCCCCCACAAACTACAACTGTGTAATATCGCTCACATATTTTGCCACTCTGTATACTATCCCCCCACACAAGCTGCCCCCCTTTATAATATCCTCCCACACACTGCCCCTTTGTATAACATCTCCCATTCACCCTGCCCCACTGTATAATATCCCCCCACACACTGCCCCTCTGTATCTTCCCCACACAAGCTGCCTCTACTTATATCCTCCCACACACTGCCCAGCCCCACACACTGCCCCTTGTATAATATCCCCCATACACACACTACCCCTCTGTATATCCCCCACATATATGCTGTCCCTCTGTATACTATCCCCCCATACACACTGCCCTTCTGTATAATATACGTACCCCACACACGGCCCCTGTGTATAATATCCCACACACACACACTGCTCCTCTGTATAATATCCTCCATACACACACTGTCCCTCTGTATAATATCCCCCACACACAATGCCCCTCTGTATATCACCCCATGTACACACTACCCCTCTGTATAATATCCCCCACACACTACCCCTCTGTATAATATCCCCCCCACACACTGCAACTCTGTATATCATCACCCCATACACACACTGCCCCTCTGTATATCTCTCACATATGATTTCCCTTTGTATACTATACCCCACACAAGCTACCCCTCTGTATAATATCCACACACACACACACACTGTATAATATTGCCCCACACACTGCCCCTTTGTATAATATCCCCCATACACATGCTGCCCCTTTGTAAATATGTTCCACACACTGCTCCTCTCAACATTTTAAGAAGGAAGTAGTGCGCACCAGTGTAATAAATATACAGTAAATAAAGGGAGGGGTGTTAACAAAAACTATGCAAAAAAATGAGTTGTAACGAGAGGAAAAAAGGTTCATAGTAAAAATGTGTACACCCAGCTATTTATATATAAACATGGATTTTACTGAAACAAAACATATAAGGCAGATAAAAATAAAGGTTAAAAACATAATAGAAAATAGAAAAAGAATGGATGAAATAGGGGGATGGACATAATAATCATGTACTTATCTCCATTCAAGTATCAGGGCACTGATAATAGAATGCACAATAAATATATAAACAAGACAGTGTCTGCAGATAAATAATATAATCCTAAAACGCACAACACCTGGCTGTAGAACCTCATCTTAAATGTAATGTGGCAGTAAGCCAATAGAGGGTAAGTTTTCAACCTTTGTTTTTGTCAGCCTTGTATGTTTTGTATATATAAATATATATATGTCCCTGTCCTGGTATATATTCCCATCCTGGGCCCCTCCTGGTATATATGTCCTCCTCCTGGTATATATGCCCCCATCCTGGGCCCTTCCTGGTATGTGTGTCCTCCCCCTGGTATATATGTCCTCTTCCTGGGCCCCTCCTGATATATTTGTCTGCAGCAAATAGAAAAAATAAAAATATTTTACTTGCCCTCCCTGGCCTCCACAGCACACGGCATCCTTTTCTGAGCCATGATGCATTTCAGCTGGATGTGCGCCCTCCGACACTCATCCAGCTGAAGCAAGGCAAGATTGGAGTCTTCAGCTCATGGATCGCTTACCTTTCTCTGTTGGCTGCCGCATCCTTGCCACCTCCATGGCTTTGTATTGCCTCCAGCAGTGTGATGAGGTTGCAGAGTGATGATCTCATCACATTGCTGCAAGCTGAGTCGCGGGATGATGCGCTGGTACCCTGCTCTACTCCACTGACCTTGCCTTTAGCACATGCATGCAATTTAGCCAGTGTAGTGGCTGAAGCGACACGGCCCGGGCCCCTCTGTTGCTGGTGTGACTGGGACCCAGTGAAGAGGGGAGGAGCGTCGCAGGGCTTAATAAAGCTAAGTAATTACCTCGGGTCCCATACACCAGTCATGGGTCTAATGCCCTTCTGGCGACCCCGTTCATATTTTGAGTGTGTAGATAACAATACATGTGATAAACACATCTACCAAGTTTTCTTGGAAGTATAAGACAGTTGGAATCTCAGCACATGAGTAATTATGACTAGATCTTCCTTCAGTTGTTTTCGACTGGACCACACATATCATGTGGTGCCAAACCACCCTTTACTGTGTTTGCTGGCAGCATGTAGTTGTCAGTCACTGCCAGAGCATAGCAGATAAAAGTAACCTCAATTTATTTGTGAATGTCACTCTCCATGAGTCATTGATAGTGCAACAAGCAGAATGAGCAGCAGAGAACTCAACTGTTAGATGGGTCATGATGTCCAAAATATTGTCTTTTATGATATATGTGAGGCGTTCACAGACTCAAAGCCAATTCATCATTGCATTACTCTCCTGATAGACTATACTAAAATAGTTGTAAAAACAGGATCCAAAATTATTTTTGTGAACTTGGGTCAGCACTCTGCAGAATGCATTGTTTTATCTCTTCCAGGACCTGGAAATTCAATATGTGAGTTAGAATAACATATCAAAACTGTTGACAGGATAGAAAGGAAAAAATATTGCCTCGGTTTTAAATTTAAAAATCTTTATGGTCTACACTATAATAAATCGCAAGAGAGAAAGTCTAGCACCTGGGGTAAAATTTTCTACACCTGTATTTACATTCTTTAAAAAAACAAAACAGTAAACATATTGGAAGTTTGAAAACGTGTGCAAAATGCCAAGGCGTTTCGAGCTGTACACTGCTCCTGTTCAATACATTGGGGTGAAAAAGTACAGTGTTCAGTTTGAAACTGAGTTTTGCAGACGTTTTCAAACTATTGTGTAATATAATTTTTAAACATATGTAAATAAAGCTAAAGCTCTTGAAGATTTTACCCTAGATCAGACCTGGGCAAGGGGCGGCCCGCGGGCCACATCCGGCCCGCTTACTCTCTGTGACTGGCTCGCCTGGTTCAGGGCGTCCTTGCTGACCGGTCAGTGATGAGGGCAATCTGACCTGTTGTCCGGAGCACCAGGCTCCGGGAGGCCCGTGGTCAGATTGCCCTCATCACACGCTGTGTGCTGGGCAGGGAACAGAGGACAGATCCTGCAGCGCCGAACAGTGTAGGCAGCGGAACGCAGGAATCTCTCCTCTGTTCCCTGCCCGACACTTTTCTCTGTGACACACGCACGCCCTGATATCGTCAGTATGGCGCGCGTGTGTCACTTGAAAAGTTCCCGCCCGGCAGGAGAAGAAGCTGAAGCGGCGGGGGCCCATACGGAGAGAAGCAGCAGCTGGGGCCCGTACGGAGAGAAGCAGCGGCGGGGGCTCCTAAGAAAACAGCATCGGCGCAGCCTGGCCATGTAAAAGAGAAGCCGCTCAGCGGGGGGCTCGTACGGAGGTGCCTGAGGAGGGGACACTAAGAAGAGAGGTGAGTGGTTACTAGTAACCTGCGGGGACAATGGGGGGGCGGGCGGGGGGGAACGGGGGTAACTGTTGACAAATATTTGGGGTTTAGTGGTGTAGGATATGGGAATCTAGTTTTACAGGTGTGGTGTATGGTGGGTGTAGTGGTGTAGTATATAGTGGTGTAGTTTTATAGGGGAAAAGTGGTGTAGTATAATACAGGTGTATATAGGGGTGTAGTATAAACCTGTATTATACTACACCCCTAAATACAACTTTATTATACTACACCACTATATATACCTGTATTATACTACACCACTACACCCCTATATACACCTGTATTATACTACACCCCTATATACACCTGTAATATACTACACCCCTATATACAACTGTATTATACTACACCACTACACCCCTATGTACAACTGTATTATACTACACCACTACACCCCTATATACACCTGTATTATACTACACCACTACACCCCTATATACACCTGTAATATACTACACCCCTATATACACCTGTATTATACTACACCATTACACCCCTATATACACCTGTATTATACTACACCACTATATACACCTGTATTATACTACACCACTATATACACCTGTATTATACTACACCCCTATATACACCTGTATTATACTACACCCCTATATACACCTGTATTATTCTACACCACTATATACACCTGTATTATACTAAACCCCTATATACACCTGTATAATACAGGTGTATATAGGGGTATAGTGGTGTAGTATAATACAGGTGTATATAGGGGTGTAGTATAATACAGGTGTATATAAGGGTGTAGTGGTGTAGTATAATACAGGTGTATATAGGGGTGTAGTATAATACAGGTGTATATAGGGATGTAGTGGTGTAGTATAATACAGGTGTAGTATATAGGGGTGTAGTATAATACAGGTGTATATAGGGATGTAGTGGTGTAGTATAATACAGGTGTAGTATATAGGGGTGTAGTATAATACAGGTGTATATAGGGATGTAGTGGTGTAGTATAATACAGGTGTAGTATATAGGGGTGTAGTATAATACAGGTGTATATAGGGGTGTAGTGGTGTGGTATAATACAGGTGTATATAGGGGTGTAGTATAATACAGGTGTAGTATATAGTGGTGTAGTATAATACAGGTGTATATAGGGAACACCAATACCCCCTGAAGAAGACGCAACGAAACGTGCGCGCGTCGGGGTAGGCGTCGCGTTACCTGGAGGAGGCCGTGCTCTGTTACCTATTAGGTGAATATATCACTATTTAGTGTTACTCTCTGCCGATTCTGACACTTTTTCAATTACATGTTTTCTCCTACTGGTTGACACTGTCTTGAGCCGTCTCCTCGCTGAATCTTACCTGCTTTTGAGGCTTCTGGTTTAGTGTCTTGTGGATTTTCACCATGATGGTTACCTTGCCGGTTACTATCAGCTGAATCATCAGCTGATTTTACTCTAATTCCTGTGGCATGATCTCTGGCCACGGCTCCTTAGCACTTGACACTTTAGTTGTGTATTGTGTTTACCTATTTATTTATTTATTTATTCATTCATCTTTATTGAATCCGTTCACACTAACCCCTTTGCCTCATTATATATATTATATATGATCCATACATGCTATGCAGGTTTTTTTGACGCCCCTTTTTCCAGTGAATAACTGTTTTTTATTATGTGTGCAATTTTTTAATCATCTATATATATATATAATTGCCTTATTCTGTCTGTCTGTCTGTCTTGCTCCAAAATTGTGTCATTACAGTGACAGTGTCGTTACAGTGACAACCGTCGGATTGGCCACTGGGCTCGCCCTCGCCCCGCCCCCCCCACGGATTGGCCGCTCGCCTCGGCCTGGCCCCGCCCCCCGCACGGATTGGCTGCTCACCCCGGCCCTTCACACGCATCGCCCGCTCGGCCACGCCCCTTCCCCGAATTCAAACGAAGCCCCGACTCCCAGGTGACTGCTGCAGTGCACTCCCAGGAGTCCACACCGGCAACCCAGCCCAGACATAACCTTGTGATGCTGGGATCGTGACGGAGTCGGTGTACGCTGGTAACCATGATACACATCGGGTAACTATAGGAAGCGCTTCCCTTAGTTACCCGATGTGTATCATGGTTACCAGCGTACACCGGCTCCCGGTACACATGTGCAGGGAGCCGGCATACGCTGACTCCTTGCTCGCTCGGCTACGCCCCGGGACACGTTGGCATGCTCGGCCCCGCCCTAGGCGGACATAACCTTGTGATGTTGGGATCGTGACTGAGCCGGTGTACGCTGGTAACCATGATACACATCAAGTAACTATAGGAAGCGCTTCCCTTAGTTACCCGATGTGTATCATGGTTACCAGCGTACACCAGCTCCCGGTACACATGTGCAGGGAGGCGGCACTCCAGGACCACTCCTCCCATTATACTCCTCTTTCCCCAGGACCACTCCTCCTATTATAGAATGGGGGATGGAGCACGATGGGGGGTGTGCAGCATGGGGGATGGAGCACGATGGGGGGGGGTGCAGCATGCGGGATGGAGCACGATGGGGGGTGTGCAGCATGCGGGAAGGAGCACGATGGGGGGTGTGCAGCATGGGGGATGGAGCATGATGGGGGGTACGCAGCATGGGGGAAGGAGCACGATGGGGGGTGCACAGCATGGGGGAAGGAGCACGATGGGGGGTGCACAGCATGGGGGATGAAGCACGATGGGGGTGCACACCTCCTCCCAAAACACACACACAAACCGCCACACGCGCACTGCACAACACACCACACACACACTGGGAACCACAAACACCGCCCTACACAGACACCCTCACACACAGACAACGCCGCACACACACAACACCCAACACACAAACACCGTGGCATACACAAATATACGCACACTATCGCGCAACACACACACACACTGCACAAAACATACCTCCCCCCAAAACACACACATGCACCCCACACACACACACACACCCACACAAACCGCACAACACACCACACACTCACTGGGAACCACAAACACCGCCCTACACAGACACCCACACACACAGACAACGCAGCACACACACACAACACCCAACACACAAACACCGCGGCATACACAAATATATGCACATATCGCACAACACACACACACACACTGCACAAAACATACCTCCCCCCAAAACACACACACGCACCCCACACACACACCCACACAAACCGCACAACACACCACACACTCACTGGGAACCACAAACACCGCCCTACACAGACACCCACACACACAGACAACGCAGCACACACACAACACCCAACACACAAACACCGTGGCATACACAAATATATGCACATACCGCGCAACACACACACATTGCACAAAACATACCTCCCCCAAAACACACACGCACCCCACAGCCACACCCACACAAACCGCGCAAAACACACAGCACCACACACAGACAACACTGCAGACACACACCGCTCCACAAACAACGCAACACACACAATGCAACACACAAACAACACCGCTCTCACACACACCCACACCCAGACAACACCCAGAACATTTACAGCGCTCTACACAAACACTTGGTAACTGCACACAACAATATCTATATATATAACAAAAATCATACATTAACTACACAATAAATTATAGAATACCCGATGCGTTAGAATCGGGCCACCTTCTAGTGTATTAATAAAGATATAATATTCAGTGACCTTTTAGTTCGGTTTCTTCTTTTTTGGTATAGGTGTATATAAGGGTGTAGTATAATACAGGTGTATATAGGGGTGTAGTGGTGTAGTATAATATAAGTGTAGTATATAGGGGTGTAGTGATGTAGGTTATCACAGGTGTAGTATATAGTGATGTAGTGCTGCAGTTTATTACAGGTGTAGCATATAGTGATATATATTACAGGTGTATATAGGGGTGTAGTGATGAAGTATATAGTGGTATAGTATATAGAGGTGTAGTTTATTACAGGTGTAGTGTTTAGGGATGTATATTACAGGTGTAGTATGTGGCGGGTGTAGTGATGTAGTATATGGGGATTGTGTGTGTATGTATACATTGTGTGTATGTGTATATATATTATATACACACACAGTATATATTTGCGTGTTTATGTGTGTGCGTGTGTGTATATATATATATATAAATATATGTATATATATATATTATATATATATTTATATTTATTTATTATGTATGTATGTATGTATGTGTAGAACCGAATTAATTATATTAGTCCGGCCCTCTAAAACCATCCCAATTTCTCATGCGGCCCCATTGGAAAATTAATTGCCCACCCCTGCCCTAGATGCTGGACTTTCTCTCCTCTGTAATGTTTAGCGGTGGACTGGCCTAATGTCCTCAAGGCTGGGAAGCATATACAAAGAATAGTGACTAAGCCCGCATCATTGCCACCCTGATGGCTGAAACCCAAACACTGCAGGGAAGATTAAAGTTAACTGCAGGTGCCAGGCAGGTTTGAAACGCTATTAAAAAAAAGGAAAGGTCAAGCACCAAAATTTTCCATAAAAAACATACTGTGTTCTTTATTGAGAAATCACATACATGATAAAATCAAATATGTCTCATGATGTGGACCTAATAAGGACCCCGCCTTATGCGTTTCGGATGCCTATGAGTAAGGCGTTATCTCCGAAACACGTAAGGCGGGAGCCTTATTAGTTCCACATCATGGGACTATTTGATTTTATCATGTATGTGATTTCTCAATAAAGACGACAGAATGTTTTATGAAAAATTCTGGTGCTGGATCTTTCCATTTTTCTATTTAACTTGTGGTAGCCAGCCACGTCCGTGCACCTGTGGATCTGCAGAACTAACGGTGAGCTTTCTCCTCAACCGTTTCCTATGGATTACATATATTGAAACGCTATTAAACCTGCAGATTAACCTCAAATCTGCAGGTTAATAGTGTTTTTTCACTTGATAGGTTCCCTTTAAGATCGAGAGTGCTGAGTCATCGTAAATAATCTTTGCTACATCTGTATGCTGAATGTATTCATAGGGTTCAATTACCTGGCATTTTTCCATGAAATGTTTCTGAGCTGAACTGAATAGCATTGTCTACTATTCCATTTTTTATGGAATCCTCCAAAGCAGCACATACCACATTGTATGTTTCTTCAATATTGGTGCCTATAGGCTTCACATAGGTACAGTTGCTGATATCAAGCTTTGTTTGGTGCATTTTATTGGCCATTTTTAAGCTATATGTGTCAAATGTAAACCAAAAGGGTAAGAGATTTATAGAGGTCTCTTAAGTAATACTTCTTAAAATGTATATACAGTATAATATCATACCTCAAATTGTAATAATTCTGATATGGTCTGATTGTCTAATACTGTATACATACAGTCAAGGTCGAAAGCGTTGGCACCCTTGAAAATGTTCAAGAAAATAAAACATTTCTCCTGAAAATTATTGAAATTGCATGTTTTGTTATGCACGATTATTTCCTTTGTGTGCAATGAAACAACTCCAAAAAAAAAACAAATACAAACAAAAAAGTAAAATTCACCATAATTTCACACAAACACCACAAAATGAGCTGGGCAAAATTGTTGGCACCTTTCCAAAATTGTGGGTAAATAACTTTTTTTCAAGCATGTGATGTTCATTCAAACTCACGTGTGGCAAGCAACAAGTGTGGGCAATATGAAAATCACACCTGAAATCAGATAGAAAAAAAAGGGAGAAATAGACTCAATCTCTGCATTGTGTGTCTGTGTAACACAATAAGCATGGAAAACAGAAAGAGGAAGTGAACTGTCTAAAGACTTGAGAACCAAAACGGTTGAAAATGATCCCCAAAGTTCTTGATGTTCCTTTGTCCACAGCGTGCAACATAATTAAGATGTTTACAACCCATGGCGCTGTAGCTAATCTCCCTTGACATGGACGGCAGAGACAAATTGACGAAAGATTGCAGAGCAGGATAGTTGGATTGGTGGATAAGCAGCCCCAATCAAGTTCTAAAGAAATCCAAGCTCTACTGCAGTCTCAGGGTGCATCATTATGGGGAGATAAGGTATGCACACCAGTGACTATGTAAGGGGAATACATGAAATAGCAGAAACTGCTGTGTGAATACTGACTTGAAAAATCCAATAGCTATATGTAAGAGTGAAAATGTGAAAAATGGAATCTGCATTACTGCCATGAACATATGAATCAAGAGAAATGTAGCTACTGAATTGATCAATGCAATAGAGCCCCAACACTACGCCAAAGTATTTCTCTACGTTGGGGTCCCTAGCTTGTGTGTGTCCTCTCATGCAGTTAAAAAACTTACCGTGTATGGGAAGCTGAGACCCAGGCTATTTATGCGTATCATGTGGATTGGCAATAGGTGTGGTTGGGGAGGGTTCACAAACGAAAAACTGCTAACAAATAAGGAATAACATTTGGAACTCCATTCTATGTCTGAACTGGGTGCAAAAACCTAAAAAAACATCACTATGGGGAGATAAGGTATGCACACCAGTGACTATGTAAGGGGAATACATGAAATAGCAGAAACTGCTGTGTGAATACTGACTTGAAAAATCCAATAGCTATATGCAAGAGTGAAAATGTGAAAAATGGAATCTGCATTACTGCCATGAACATATGAATCAAGAGAAATTTAGCTACTGAATTGATCAATGCAATAGAGCCCCAACATTGTCAGTATGAACTATCCATCCACATTTAAATGAAATTAAACGCTATGACAGGAGAGCCAGGAGGACCCCACTGCTGACACAGAGACAAGGGGCTTCCAGCAGGACAATGACCCCAAACATACTTCAAAAAGCTCCAGAAATGCATGGAAACAAAGCACTGGAGAGTTCTGAAGTGGAAGCAGAGTCCAGATCTAAATCCAATTGAACACCTGTGGAGAGATCTTAAAATTATAGTTGGGTGAAGACGCCTTCAAATATGAGAGACCTGGAGCAGTTTGCAAAAGAAGAGTCCAAAATCCCAGTTGAGAGGTGTAAGAAGCTTGTTGATGGTTATAGGAAGCGATTGATTGCAGTTATTTATTCCAAAGAGTGTGCAACCAAATATTAAGTTGAGGGTGCCAACAATTTTGTCTCGTTCATTTTTTAAGTTGTGTGTGAAATTATATCCAATTTGCCTTTTTTTCTTTTTTTGTGTTGTCCTAATGCACATGAAGGAAATAAACGTGTATAACAAAACATGTAATTGCAATAATATTGTGGGATAAATATTTCATTTTCTGGAACAATTTCAAGGGTGCCAACACTTTCAGTCATGATCATATAATAGATGCCATAACAGTTATTATTTTGGTTATTTTAAATAAAAAATAAATAAATAACAGAGGTGATAATAAAATGTAGTAGTTTTACTTCCTAGCCGTATAGTGTCCATAAATACATAGTGCTGCGGTGGTAAGACGAGTGAGAGCTGCACCTGTTATAAACTTCAAAAGAGCTACTTCTAGGACCACAAGTTTCACGCAGCATGAAAAATGTGTGCGTTTCCTTTGAAGTTTGAAGCCGGCAGGACATTGTATTGTCAGAGGCTGCACAGAATTAAAGGATCTGACAGCAATCATGTTGTGAAGAAGAAATCTAACCTGCAACTCCAACATTCATATTTATTCAATAATAAAGCAGAGGCCAGTCGTTACTTTGAAGCTTCTAGATATAGTTTATTGGTTGAAGCTAATTGCATACGGGAGGCACATGTGAAGTAAAGGGATTATTCATGAAATAATATCAGATTTAAAAAAAGTTGAAGTTCTCTGAATACAGCCAAGTGTTGTAGTAACACTTTTCTGACGACAATGTGCGCTTTTAGTTACTACATAACAAATTAACAGAACACTAAACTTTTTACTGGTCTTCAAGGCTTATTCCCATATTCATAAATGTGTATTATCAGATAGCATTTGTAAATACAATCTATTTTGGTATTTACTGCTTACTAATAATGGTGAGCTCTTCCTAAATGGAAATCTTAAAGCGGAAACTGGATAAACATATAGCTGGGATGATTTAGGAAATCCTGCACTCGCAGGGGGTTGGACCCAATGGCCCTTGAGATACCTTTCAACTCCACCATTCTATGATTCTATGAATATTTTTAGCTGTTTGTCAGATATTAACGTGGAAAAAAAAAAAGAGGATTCAGCTTACCTGCAGCGGATGCCTCAGGACTTCAGAATGGTGCATGGAATCTTCCAGACAGGCCAGGTCCAGTATGCCAAACAGGCAAGAAAAAGTAGCAAAAAGGTAGATCCAGCACCAAAAATATAAAATCGACAAGATTTATTCCATCATGGTTAAAAAGAAATCACGTGAACAGATTGACAAAAGCGTTCTCACAGGTTTTTTTTGTGGAAGGGATATAGGCCGAGGATTAGTGTTGAAAAGTTAATGTTGCCGACGGAAAGAGGAGGGATCAGATTACCGAACATTAGGGGGTACAACCTGGCCTGTATTTTAAGATATGTAGTCGATTGGACTAAACGAACAAACAGGTACTCTGACTGGGCTATAAAAGCCGAATTTTGTAAAGCCTTGGGAGCTGAGTTCAATTCTACATACGTCCATACCAAATTTGTCACCTAACATCAAACACTCAGTGATTTGTAGAGACACAGTGATGACATGGAAGGCGGTTAGGAAAAAGTTCGGGCTAGCCTGGAACATTTCTAAATTCCTTAATATGTGGGCTTGTCCAGACTTTCCACACGGAAGGGAAAATTATCTTTTTAAGGAATGGAGGGAGAAAGGGGTTAGAACTCTAAAAAATCTGATGCATGATACAGAACAGAGATGAATGACATGTGAGGAGTTGAGAGCGAAGTATGAGTTAGGCCGGGGCCACACGGGGCACTAGTGCGATGCTCGCATGACACTCGGCTCACGCTGGCAGCACAGCAGGAGTCGAGTTTCATGCTAGTATCCCTGTGACTGAGGTCCGACTGTGCAAGCAGACCTCAGCTGCGGGGGGGCAGGCCGACACTGAGGAGGGGAGGGACGGCTCTGTGGAGGGGCGGGCCGGCACGGAGGAGGGGCAGGAGGGATTTATCTACCTCTTTCCTCCGTAGCCAGCTATTTCGATTCTTGCTCTGCACGCGCGTTAGACCGGTTTACCGCGAGTGCAGTGCGATTTTTTTTCTCGCCCCATTCACTTGAATGGGTGCGAGAGAAAAGAGTCTCGCATTACAATCGCAGCATGCTGCGATTGTTTTCTTGGTCCGATTAGGGCTGAGAAAATAATCGCTCATGTGCGCTGACACACAGGCTAGAATTGGTCCGAGGGGAATGCGATGTTTTATCGCACTCCACTCACACCGATTTTCTTGCCGTGTGTCTTCGGCCTTACACCCATTCCAGACTCTCCAGTTTGAACAGGTGAAACAAGGGATAATTAAGAAACTACACAACATAACGAATATGAGGCAAACCAGATGGATGCGATCATTTTAAGGGATATCAATGCCACAAATATTTCAAGTCTCTATGGGAATATGAGAGAAGTGTTAGTCCCTAACATCCAGGAAAAACTTTGGAAGGGTGGGCAAGGAAGTTGGGAGATCAAGAGGGGGAAAGGAAGATTTTGAAAGGATGGATGGTGTTGAGGAAAAAGATAGTGAATGAGAACTTAAGGGATACCCAATTCAAGCTCATACATAGAGCTATCTATGGGTTCAACATATTGAACGCTAGACATCCAGACAAATTGATGAGCTGTCCAAAATGTGGTGTGGAGAAAACAGATTTATATCATGGGTTATGGCAGTGCGGGAGGATTGAAAGATTGAAAGTCCACGGGGTAGTGAGGAAAATCTGGAACAGAAACGTGGAGATGGATCTTATGGTTTGGGTATTTCACTATCAGCACCAGGAAGAGGGAGAGGAAGGGAGGGACAAGTTACCAAATCTTTTCCATGATATAGCAATGATAAGTAAACGGGCAATTCTTCAGAAGTGGCTGGTGAAGGAAATACCAACAAAAGAAGAATTGGTTAGTCAATTGAAAAAAACACTTATGTTGGAGAAGGTGGTGGTGGAAAGGTGTAAAGAGAGGATGGCAGGAAATTTTTTTAGTAAATGGAGAACGTTTATAACGGTTATACAGCGTGTCCACCCATATCCTGTCCACTGCCAATAAATGGCGGTGAACAGGATATGGGTGGAAATACTGTATATTCAAGAGACTAAATAATACAAATAATGTCCAGATTTGTGTCCTCTGAATGGTACATGAAGGAAAATCTGTCAGGGTCCCTGTGCAAGCTGAAAGTATAGTTGGCTAGATTCTTGGTCGTCTCGCATGGAGAGGGGGATGGGAGGGATAGTGTTTATAAGTAATGTTTGTTACAAGTTATGAAGGAATGCCGACGGGGGCAGCGGAGATTGAACAATGGAAATATACACTGACAAAGAAGGGGAAGGGGCAAATTTGATGACATTGATAGTAATTCGGTTGTTAAACTGTAGAGACTATGTCATTTGATATTTTGATTTGTTAACCCCTATTTTCTTCATTCTGTACCCTATTTTACCATTGCAAGAAAAAAAAAATTGGTTTAAAAAAAGAAAAAAAAAAAGAAATCCCGAAAGGCACTGCATATTGAATAACTCCAGGTATAGAAACATCTGATGTGTTTCGGACACAATTTAAAAAACGTCCTTAATCATAGGTGAACACATATTAGCAGTCTATACACTTATGTATCTACAAGATGTACAAGATACATAAGTGTATAGACTGCTAATATGTGCTCACCTATGATTAAGGACGTTTTTTAAATTGTGTGTCTGAAACGCATCAGTGTTTCTATACCTGAAGTTATTAAATATGCAGTGCCTTTTGGGATTTCTTTTTAAACATTATGGAATAAAGCTTGTTGATTATATATTTTTGGTGCTAGATCTACCTTTTTGCTACTTTATCTTGCCTATAAGGTATTAACTCATTTGTTTACAACTCGTTGCCTTGGAAACTGGCCACTGCTTCTAGACAACAGAACATATCAGTGCTTATAAAGTCTTTTTTTCCTTGTAAAAGCACAGTTTTAAAGCTGGTCAGGATACCTGGTGCACTGATAACTCCTAAACCTGGCTGTCATGGGAGTGTCACGGGTGACAGACACTCATGTGGTTTGTGGGAATAGAAGGTCACAGCATTTGGCTGCGCAAAATGCTCCCTTACTTTCTATTGTTCCTGCTGTTAGTATTCATTGTGCTAGGTAGCTTTCTTGCTGGGTTTTCATCTCTTCCCATTTAGGACCCAGTGGAGCTGATTATCAGTATTCTCCATGTGTTTAAATGCTCCCATCTTCCCTGGAAGTGTGCTGGTGATATTACTCAGCTGTTTCAAGCTCTGGTTGCAAGCAGGAGGCTTGTACTCAGCTGTGGTATCGTTGCTGAACTTCTGAGTCATCTGTAGTTTTTAGTTCATGCACATTTCCAGTGTGTCGTCCTTGTGTCTTCTTTAGTGTTTAGTGGGGTTGACGTGGAGATTATCCAACCCTTTCCCTATTTAGAGTCCAGCAATATGGATACGTAGTGTCAGGTATCCAGCTTAGCACATAGGTGAGGAACCTACCTAGGGTGGTGAGGGACCCCAGGGACCAGCGGTAGGTTCGGTCAAACCTAAAAATAGACCCACTATATTCCCTTATCAACAGTACAGGTCTTGGCTGCATCCTGCAAAGGATAAAGAAAATACATGAGACATTAGTTAATATTTTGGCCAAAGTGTGCAACCTCGCAACCGACAGCAAGGGTCCTCAGTGGCTTGTGAGTCCCTATACTAAAATTACGAGGTGCTGCTGATAAGTCTTTGGCTTTATCCCAAAAAGAAACAAGATAGGATGATGAAACTTAACATTTATTCCATATACTCTCCACTGATGACAACATACTTCTTACAATGGCATCCCAAGTTCTGTAAGCCTAGCAAAAAGAAGGATTTCGGTTGTGCCTCAAACTAGGCAACTGTAGCAGCCATAGCATCAGAAATGGTGTGAAATTCAGTACCCTTGAGGTGTTTCATCAGGTTTGGAAACAGATGATAGTTGGAGGGAGCTAGATCTGGTGAATAAGGTGGGTAGTCAACCAGTTGGAAGCCCGACTCTGCCAGTTTTGCCGTGGTTACTTGTGCAGTGTGAGCAGAGGCATTGTCTTGCAGGAACAAGTTTCCTTTGGACAGCTTGCTGTGCCTTTTGGCCTTCAGAGATGCCTTCAATTGGTCCAAAAGTTCAATGTAATACTTTGCATTGATGGTGGAAGCCTTTTAAAGGTAGTCCACTAGCAGCCCGCCTTACTTATTCCAGAACAGACGCCAGGCCCTTAGTGGCTGATTTTTGCACCCTGAACTTCTTTGGACGAGGAGAACCACTGTGCCTCTACTCTTTTGACTGCTCCATGTTTTCAGGGTCATACAAATAAATCCAAGTCTCATCCATAGTGACCAGTTGATCCAGGAAGTTCTTTTCAGTCCGGAAACGCTGACAAATGGACCGGGAAGTTTTCACTCGCATGCTCTGATCTGTTGTCAAATATTTGGGGACCTACTTTGCAGATCGCTTCCTCATGTCCAAATGTTCATGGATAATGACACAAACATGTTCACGGGATATCCCCATGATGTCTGCTATTGCTTTAGCTGAAATTCGTCGATTCCCAAAGGCTTTCTCAAATATATCTCATCCACAGGGTATATAAAACTCCCAGCCTATTATTCAGGATGGGACTTAGACCAAATGCACAATGTGTCAGGTGTGGACAGGATGATGCCCATTTGATGCATGTTACGTGGGAGTGTGGACACATTGGTAATTTCTGGAAACAAACCCTGGAACTCATAGACCAAATATATCATATCACAGTACAGCCGTCACCTCGTTTATGTTTGTTGAGTCTGTGGGAGGGAGGAGTGGACCTGGACTCTCCAACAGCCCTGGGAATAGCCCGTATCCTGTATCAAGCAAGGAAGATACTGGCATACCATTGGTTAGATCCTCTACCACCAACGTTATCAGAGCTTAAAAATAAATTAAATAACGTCATTAGATTGGAAAGGGGAGTTTATTTAAAGAGAAAAACACAGAGAAAGTTTTACAAAATCTTGCAGCCATGGATGGAGTCGCCGGGTCACCCCTCTGGGGCACTAGTGCAATGTTGGACCAGTTACTGTTGTGCTTGCAGTGAATGGAACGTTTGGGGAGTAAAAGTTAAAACTAGTGTTTTACGTGGCGGAGTGGACTTTGAGCAGCGCTATGGGAGGGGCCGGAAGGGTGTGATTGATGATTAAACGGGGAGAGAGAGGCAAGCGGGTATGGAAATATGATGCGGAGCGACACGGCTGATGGAGGAGACTTTCCTATTAGACTGAGGTATTATGGCATAATTTAAACTTTTGTTTATCTGTGGAGCCATTTGTTTGTAGGCTCAATTTATATAACTGATCTAAAAATCCTTCTTTTTTTTTTTTTATATACAGAGGAAGAACCTGATTTATAGACAACATATGTTTTTTCAATGTACGCTTTTACTAGTTATATAAGATGCAATACATTTTCTCTGTATTGATTCTTATTGTTTAATAAAAAAAATCTGATTTAAAAAAAAAAAATATTCGTTGATTCTCCAGTATGAGGTTGTGCACAGCATCCACAATCTCCGGAACAACCACCACTCTTGGTCGTCCAGGACATTCCTCATCATTGGTGCTGAAGTGGCCTATGTATGTATGTGACTTATCACCATGAATATCTTTTGTGGACTTTGTGCAGAATTTATTTTTTTTTATCACTCCTCTGCTCTCAGTTGCTGGGAATATTACATTAGACTCCGCCATTTTGTTTTCCCGCATGCGTAGAACACTGTTGCCATAAGCAACAAACACAAAATTTTGAAAACATCTATTAGACACATAAGGCTTTCATGAGATGTAACATTTGTTACCATAGAAACAAAAAAAGAGCACAAAGCCAAAGACATATCAGCTGCCTCTCATACTAAAGGCAATGACAGACTAATAAAAAAAAACCTGCAATAATTCTTAAAAAGAAATAATACAAAAAAAATAACTTGTTTTAAATAATAGGCAATGTTCTGTTAAGAGATTCCGTAAAATACTAAATATACTACTGGTAAAAAGATGAAAAAAGTGCACTGATAAAAAGCTTATGCTCCTTACGCTGTCTAAAGAAACAATACAAGACTTCACCTCACCACTCCTGACGTCTGTCTCAGTAAATCCTGGTATTTAGACTTGATTCGCCCTACGCGTCGTGATGGAGCGAATCATGAAAATTTAAAAATTGTATTGGTTGCATGTTGAATTGTATCACTATCGTTGACTGGTGGAATTTGTCATTTATTTCTTTGCATTTATTATCAGTTGGTAAGATAACAGCTTAGCTGTTCTGTACCCAGTCATGTATGAATCAATGTTTGTTGTTTTATCGCTCAATAAAGAAAGATTATTCATAAATTGTGTAACGTCAAACTCCCTTTAAATGAGCTCTACCGATATGAGGGGAAGGAGTGGAAATTGATGGAAAACAAGTACACTGTGTGCAGAATTATTAGGCAAATGAGTATTTTGATCACATGATAATTTTTATACATGTTGTCCTACTCCAAGCTGTATAGGCTGAGAGCCAACTACCAATTAAGTAAATCAGGTATTGTGTATCTCTGTAATGAGGAGGGGTGCGGTGTAATGACATCAACCCCCTATATAAGGTGTGCTTAATTATAAGGCAACTTCCTTTCCTTTGGCAAAATGGGTCAGAAGAGAGATTTGATGGGCTCTGAAAAGTCCAAAATTGTGAGGGATGCAGCAGTCTTGAAATTGCCAAACTTTTGAAGCGTGATCACCGAACAATCAAGCGTTTCATGGCAAATCGCCAACAGGGTCGCAAGAAGCGTATTGGGCAAAAAAGGCACAAAATAACTTACCATGAATTGAGGAAAATCAAGCATGAAGTTTCCAAGATGCCATTTGCCACCAGTTTGGCTATATTTCAGAGCTGCAACGTTACAGGAGTATTAAAAAGCACAAGGTGTGCCATACTCAGGGACATGGCCAAGGTAAGGAAGGCTGAAAAACGACCACCTTTGAACAGGAAACATAAGATAAAATGTCAAGACTGGGCCAAGAAATATCTTAAGACTGATTTTTCAAAGGTTTTATGGACTGATGAAATGAGAGTGACTCTTGATGGGCCAAATGGATGGACCAGAGGCTGGATCAGTAAAGGGCAGAGAGCTCCACTCCGACTCAGACGCCAGCAAAGTGGAGGTGGGGTACTGGTATGGGCTGGTATCATCAAAGATGAACTTGTGGGACCTTTTCAGGTTGAGGATGGAGTGAAGCTCAACTTACAGACCTACTGCCAGTTTCTGGAAGACAACTTATTCAACCAGTGGTACAGAAAGAAGTCGGTATCGGTCAAGAAAAACATGATTTTCATGCAGGATAATGCTCCATCACATGCATCCAACTACTCCACAGCGTGGCTGGCCAGTAAATGTCTGACAGATGAAAACATAATGACATGGCCCCCTTGCTCACCTGATCTGAACCCCATAGAGAACCTGTGGTCCCTCATAAAATGTAAGATCTACAGGGAGGGAAAACAGTACACCTCTCGGAACAGTGTCTGGGAGGCTGTGGTGGCTGCTGCACGCAATGTTGATTGTAAACAGATCAAGCAACTGACAGAATCTACGGATGGCAGGCTGTTGAGTGTCATCATAAAGGAAGGTGGCTATATTGGTCACTATTTTTTGGGGTTTTGTTTTTGCATGTCAGAAATGTTTATTTCTAAATTTTGTGCAGTTATATTGGTTTACCTGGTGAAAATAAACAAGTGAGATGGGAATATATTTGGTTTTTTATTAAGTTGCCTAATAATTCTGCACAGTAATAGTTACCTGCACAAACAGATATCCTCCTAAGATAGCCAAATCTAAAAAAAAAAACACTCCAACTTCCAAAAATATTAAGCTTTGATATTTATGAGTCTTTTGGGTTGATTGAGAACATAGTTGTTGATTAATGATAAAAAAAAATCCTCTAAAATACAACTTGCCTAATAATTCTTCACACCGTGTAGTTGGGAAGGTGTACAGTATATAAATGATTAGCCCCGCCATGATGCACCGAGCGCCTGTGCTTGGTTTGAACAGTCATTTTGTGCTGACGGAGTCCTTTTAAGTACGTAAGTGAAAAAAATGCTCAGAGCCCAAGAAAGGGTATAGTAATACTTGACTTTATTTGCAGTCATAGAAAATATGCTTAAAGAACCGCCCAGTAATATTCCGTTTACAGTACATAGACTTCTATATACTTTGTAGTCTTACTACAGTACATTTTCATTTGCAAGAAACATCATTGGACAAAAGTTGAACTATTGACCAGCAGCACTAGCAAATATGTATTCTATAGGATCATTGTTTTGCTTGGAAGCCCATCTAGAAGTATAACGTAGACTCTTATATAGCTGATATATGTTCCATTAAGCTCTATGTCTATGTGAAATTATTGTGTAAATTTCCTTTACCTTAAATTTTGCTATAACAATATATGTGCATCCCATAAATATGTCTCCATATACCCCATAAATAAATTCAGACTGTTACTTAAAGAGACTATGTAATAAAAGAGCATAGCCGGTTCCGAGGCCCTGCTGAAACAGCGCAACTCTTACCTATAGAAAATGTCTATTACTGCAGCTCAGCTTCAATCATTTCAATGGGGCAGAGCTGAAATACCGCACACAGCTAATGGACAAGAATGGCGACGGTTTAACGAGGACTAAAGGCTACTTTACACACTGCGATATCGGTCCCGATATCGCTAGTGTGCGTACTCGCCCCCATCTGTTGCGCGACACGGGCATATCGCTGCCCGTGCCGCACAACATCGCCCAGAGCCGTCACACATACTTACCTGTCCGGCGACGTCGCTGTGACCGGCGAACCGCCTCCTTTTTAAGGGGGCGGTCCGTGCGGCGTCACAGCGACGTCACTGAAACGTCACTGAACCGCCGCCCAATCGCAGCGGAGGGGCGGAGATGAGCGGGACGTAACATCCCGCCCACCTCCTTCCTTCCGCATAGCGGCCGGGAGGCAGGTAGGGAGAGCTTCCTCGCTCCTGCGGCGTCACACGCAGCGATGTGTGATGCCGCAGGAACGACGAACAACCTCGTTACTGCTGAAGTAACGATAATTGGGAATGGACCCCCGTGTCGCCGATTAGCGATTTTGCACTGTTTTGCAACGATGCAAAATCGCTAATCGATGTCACACGCAACGGCATCGCTAATGCGGCCGGATGTGCGTCACGAATTCCGTGACCCCAACGACTCCGCATTAGCGATGTCGTAGCGTGTAAAGCCCGCTTTAGTCATACATTACTTTGAATTGCAAAATAGTGTACTAATTCTGAGAAACAACATTTTGCAGATAATTAATACATTAAATGCAAAAAAGAATAAAAAAAATGAAAAAAAAAAATTAAAATAAATTACATTGACCCATCCTAGGTTATGTAAAAAATAAATGTCTTTTAGCCAACTTCCCATCTGCAATGAGCACACTTACTTATATGACAGTCAGGAATTTAAAGGGATGTCAAAGGGATACAGAACTACTCCAAAACCACTTGGAATTTCAAGGAAAATATAACCAGGAAACGAGTAAAGTATCAGAGAACGAGATCATCAAAAACAAACACTATACTCTGGAAACGTAATAAATCATTAGGAAAGGGGTACAGCAAACTAACACAAGGTCCAACATCTACGGAGAGGTTGAAGCAGTCTACTGGAGGTAAGCACAATATTATCAGAAGAAGCCTTCACTGTGGCACAAGAAGAATACAGGATACACAGCTGCATGCTGTACGGGCTACATGGTGCACGTTGTGCAATGACGAGAGCTTCTGTAGGATCATAAGTGTGTCATCTGTGAGGAAGGAGCAGCTGGTGGCCCAGAGAAGATTCATGTTCAGTTGTGTGGGCTCTCTAACCTACACACACCTCCTTCAATGGCGACAGACTGGCCAGCCACGGCACCCGGAGGGAGCCTGGAAATGTGTGTCTGAAAGAAAAGAAGAGGTTAAGAAATCAAACAACTTGACCCTGGAATGTATTTACAATGGCAAACCATGAGGTCTAAGCATAGTCTATAGAGAAATTAAAAGTATCGAAGGTAATTTAAAAGACAAGTTCAACTAAAAGGTAAAAAATTCAGATGCAACTAAAGTTGGACCTTATTCATTTAGGTTCGCTTCACATCAGCGATATTTTGCCGGAAAGCCGGATCCGGCACAAATGAGTTTCAGCTCCATTCATTTACAATTGAATTGTGGCAAGATGCGGTTGTGTGCATCGCACGTGACCGCATCTTGCCACAATTCTATTGTACATGAATGGAACTGAAACGCATTTGTGCCAGATCCGGCTTTCCGGCAAAATACCAATGATGTGAGAGCGGCCTCCGGTGTACAAGAAAAAACTGTTTTTCATTACTGTTTTGCATCAGAATTTTATCAAAATAATTCACAACTTGCATGTGCTAAAGCACCACTCCAGTGTTTGTTTATTCAGCTATGCAGTGGCATATCAAATCTAAGACCCCAGTCTTATACTCACGTGCTGTTGTTTTTATGCTTTTTCTGGGTCGCTCCGATGACATGGTGCCATCTGTCCAAAAGTCAGAAGTTAAGTCATAAGTCTATGAGAACCAGAATGTGGTTAGATTGAGGCTCTCATAGAGTTTTATTGAGTTGTGACCTCCGGTGTGCTCCATGAAACACTGGAGCCGCTGGCAATTCACAAATCACCAGAGACTGACTGGAGCAGCAGTGACAGAAGCTGTCCGAGGGCGAGTATGAAACAGTGATCAAGAAACCTAGATTTAAAGCACGAGTTCTGTGGTGTAAAAAAAAAAGTATGCTGGAGTGGTGCTTTAAGATTATGTAGCAACTAGCAAACATTAATATTTAATAAAAACACATCAAAATATGTGATTTCAAGGGAACTTGTCTGTCAATTCATGCTGACCAAAGCACGGGCAGAATGAACAAGTGCCTGCCTACGTGATTTCAGAGAACACACCTGGCTGGAATCTTGTAGCCAGGCACTAGTTCATGCTGTTGTGAATCAACTGACATGTTTCCTTTAATTCGATCTTAAAGCAGGCTCAAAGATGACAAGTAATCCACGTAGTAGAGTGTTAAAAATCCTACGATGGTGTTCACTTTGACTAGCAGTATAAAGAATACCTTCAGGTTTTAGCAGTAGTTAAAATTGAACACCAAGTGATCAAGTGTTAATAAGGGGATAAGGTCAATTTCCCATATGGTCTAGGGTTTTTAAGAGGTAAATGTCCACTTTCTTTGTGGAATAGGGTGCCAAAAAGGTCAATGTCTAGGACATCAAACCCCTTAACGACCCATTTTGAAAATATACATCTTATTAATGTACCGTGTCATGCATTTTCTCCATGGGTATCTCACGATCTGCTCGTGCACTCTAGAGAACAGCAGGGTCTGTATTACAAGTTCACGAGGGGTATAAAGAAGTAGAAACAGGCAAGAGCTGGAAACATGTTTCCAAGACGCAGTAATATGCAGTCTTGCAGAATTACAGCAACAGCAGAGTGAAATTCCTTATCAAAAAATTCTAGCCAATGATCAGCACTCACTCAAAGGGGTTGTTCATCTGTCAAAAAATTTCTTTTCTTACTTGCATGCATATAATTGGGGCTAAAATATTTTTGGGTTTCATTGAAGTGGATTTCATTGAAAAAACTTGCACTATTTGCCTTCTATAGCCTTTGAGTGGCATGATCTGTTGCTGGCGGCAGAATGAATTTGGGTGTGTGCCCATGATCCAAAACGCTGCGTTGTACAGTACAAGCATAGTGGACGGGATTTCTTAAACTCCCGTGCCCACTGTGCTTGTTTTTTCCGCAGCAAATACTGACCGATGGTGCATGTTTCCAGACCGCAGCATGTCAAATGTTTGCTGCGGAATCACATGCATCCTCCGTAAGGAGAACACAAGCGAGAGACCGCAGCGCACTGAGCCCTGATCCTGGGTAAAAGCAGCTACAGTCTCCGCGTTCTCCTGCAAAGGAGACGCGCGGCCTCGCAGGTAAGGACTCGCTGCGTTCAGGACGCAGATAGTCCTGATCGTGGGCACATACCCTTAGGTTATGTTGCCATGTCCTGTAATGCAATCCGTTTTGGTATCTATTTGGAAATTGCATAAACTGATTCGTTAACGGATCTGTACACTTCTCAGTGACTTTAATGTTGACAGATCCGTTAACGAATGGTTCAAAATGTGTCATCCGTTAGGGCCAATCCATTAGTGTTCCGTAGTTAAAAACGGACCAAAAGTTCTGAATGCAGGACTTTTTTCCAACGGATCCAAATATGGATGTATAATGGGAGTCAATGGGTAACGGATCCATGAGGAATGCATCTGTTAGCCCATCCATTAACAGATCGCTTAAAAATGTCATCTGTTGGGACGACCTGATATTAATTTTTTCAAACAGAGCCAAAAACAGATTGAAGGATGAACATGGGAACTTAAGGTACCGTCACACTAAGCGACGCTCCAGCGATCCCACCAGCAACCTGACCTGGCAGGGAACGCTGGAGCGTCGCTACACGGGTTGCTGGTGAGCTGTCAAACAGGCAGATCTCACCAGCAACCAGTGACCAGCCCCCAGCAAGCAGCGACGCGTGGAAGCGATGCTGCGCTTGGTAACTAAGGTAAATATCGGGTAACCAACCCGATATTTACCTTGGTTACCAGCGCACACCGCTTAGCGCTGGCTCCCTGCACTCCTAGCCAGAGTACACATCGGGTTAATTACCCGATGTGTAGTCTGGCTATGTGTGCAGGGAGCAGGGAGCCGGTACTGACAGCGTGAGAGCGGCGGACGCTGGTAACGAAGGTAAATATCGGGTTACCAAGGATAGGGCTTCTTGGCTACCCGATATTTACATTGGTTACCAGCGGCATGGTGGCACGGTGGCTCAGTGGTTAGCACTGCAGTCTTGCAGCGCTCGGGTCCTGGGTTCAAATCCCACCTAGGACACTATCTGCAAGGAGTTTGTATGTTCTCCCCGTGTTTGCGTGGGTTTCCTCCCACACTCCAAAGACATACAGATAGGGACTCTAGATTGTGAGCCCCAATGGGGACAGTGTTGCCATTATATGTAAAGCGCTGTGGAATTAATAGCGCTATATAAATGCAATCAAATTATTATTAATTAATCATTATTATTACCAGCGTCCGCAGAAGCCAGCTCCCTGCTGCCTGCACATTTAGTTGTTGCTCTGTCGCTGTCACACACAGTGATGTGCGCTTCACAGCGGGAGAGCAACAACTAAAAAATGGTCCAGGACATTCAGCAACAACCAGCGACCTCACAGCAGGGGCCAGGTTGTTGCTGGATGTCACACACAGCAACATCGCTAGCAACATCGCTGCTACGTCACAAAAGTCGTGCCTCAGCAGCGATGTTGCTAGCGATGTTGCTTAGTGAGACGTGGCCTTTAGCCTTAACTGATAATCCATCAGTCTGACAACATCTGTATCTCTTATCTACTTTTTTTCTGAGCTGGTCTCAGCTGATTTAGGACTACAGACCATATCAAAAGTTTATTTGCCAGGGAGACAAAAAGGCTGTAAAAGATAAAATACTGCAACATCTTTAATGAAATCAAATAGCAAAAACGAAAAGCCCTTCCAGCAGTTGTTTTAGCAGTATTCTATTTTCTTTGATTTTCCCATCCCATAAATCGGTGATTAAGAGGGATATTTTCATATAATGGCATGAAATATGCCATAACAATACAAACGGACAATTAATTTGGTTATACTTTTTTTTTTTTTCAGGACAGCCTTACTGCTATCAAACCACTTTTCAGGTAACTGTAAAATGACCCCATTCAGATTGGATACACAAGGCGAACTGGAGTACTGCTGTGTTGGGAAAGTTGTGAATGAGCGAAAGAGCTTAAAGAGGTGGTTCACTGCTCTGCAATAGTGGCCACATCTCTGTAAAGCTGATTGGTATTTAGAAAAAGTCTTCCCTATCAGCCAATTCTGCCTCTGAGCAGCGCTATTGTGCTCATCCCCATGAAGTGACCCCCCCGGGCTCTATGACCTCTGGGATCCGGTGATGTCACATCAACTTCCAGTTGACCTCACATCACCGAGCCCGGCCACAGTCTTCCTTCGTGACTGGGCTGTGGGCGAGTTTCACTGCACGTCACAACCTAGCATCGCTCCTGCTTGCAGCGCTCTGCAGTGGAGGAGAGCGTGCACGAGATGCTGCACTGTGAGGCCAAGGAGCCCTGGGGGTCAGTTCATGGGGATGAGTGGACCACATTAGCGCCGCTCAGAGGCAGAATTGGCTGAACAAGGTATTTGAAAAAAGCTTTCCCTATCAATTTTACAGGGATGTGGCCACTATTGCAGTGTAGTGAACACCCATTTAAAGAGGTCGCCCACCTGAAACCATATGTTTAGATCTGTTAGAATTGAACAATCTGATAAACTTATCAAAATTGTCTTATCAGTGACACTCCTGGGTCACAGCAGATCAAATGTTTTGTGCTTGTGTTCATGTGTTAGCATGTCAACAGCATGAGATGTGAAGTGGCTGACTTTTTTCAACAGCTAAGCCTGCCACCTTCTCTAGCAGAACTCATTTACAGACAGAAATCCTTTGCACACATCACTAATGACTCGCCAACAAGAGAAACTATTTCTTGTATTAAATACAAACTGAAAGTGGAGCTTCTGGGGCCTGAGACAGATGCCAAAACCTGGTAATAAAAAGTATATTGGCGAGATCTATATATCATCACCAGTCATGCCTTGTCAGAACTCTATGGACTGTTGGTGTCCCACCTTCATGCTGGAGGTGTGGGGAGAAAAGAACATACATCTACTTATGTTTTCAGTGTCCTAAACTATCTCATCTTTTGCTAGATGTTTGGCAGATTCCTCCAAATTCAGAGACTATTCCTAAATCTCTCTCCTTATTCTTGCTGCATCTATGAAACATCCCTTCATACAATTACGAGGGGATGCTGATAAGTCTTTGTGATCTTTTTTTTATTTCTATGGTAAAAATGTTACATCACATGAAAGCCTTGTGTGTCTAATATAGGTTTTCAAAATTCTGTGTTTGTTGCTTATGGGAACAGTGTTCTACGCACGCGGGAAAACAAAATGGCGGAGTCTAATGCGATATTCACAGCAACTGAGAGCAGAGGAGTGATACAATTTTTGTTTCTACAAGGAAAGTCTGCAAAGGATATTCATGGTGGTACGTCACAGACATTGGGGGATCAAAGCCCTTCATATTCCACAGTTAAAAACTGGGTTGCCAAATTTAAAATGGGCCACTTCAGCACCAATGATGAAGAACGTCCTGGACGACCCAGAGCGGTTGTTGTTCCGGAGATCGTCGATGCTGAAAACAACCTCATACTGTAGAAATCGACGAATTTCAGCTAAAGCAATCGTAGACATCATGGGGATTTCCCGTGAATATGTTTGTGTCATTATCCATGAACATTTGGACATTATGAAGCTATCAGCAAAGTGGGTCCCCAAATGTTTGGCAACAGATCAGAGAAGCATGCGAGTGAAAACTTCCCGGTCCATTTGTCAGAATTTCCGGACTGATAAGCACTTCCTGGATTGACTGGTCACTATGGATGAGACCTGGAATTATTTGTATGACCCTGAAAATAAGGAGCAGTCAAAAGAGTAGAGGCACAGTGGTTCTCCTTGTCCAAAGAAATTCAAGGTGCAAAAATCAGCCACTAAGGTTATGTCTGTGTTCTGGGATAAGGAGGGTGTGCTGCTATTGAAGTACCTTGAAAAGGGTTCCACCATCAATGCAAGGTATTACGTTGAACTTTTGTACCAATTGAAGGCAGCTCTGAAGGCCAAAAGTCGCAGCAAGCTGTCCAAAGTGACCACGGCAAAACTGGCAGAGCTGGGGTTCCAGCTGGTTGACTACCCACCTTATTCACCAGATCTAGCTCTCTCTGACAATCATCTGTTTCCAAACCTGATGAAATACTTCAAGGGTACCAAATCTCACACCATGACTGCTAACAGATGCCTGATTTGTGGCACAACCGAAATCCTTCTTTTTGCTCGGCTTACTGAACTTAGAATACTGATGTAAAAAGTGTGTTGACATCATGGAGAGTATGTGGAATAAATGTAAAGTTTCATCATCCTATCTCGTTTCTTTCTGGCTAAAGCCAAAGACTTATCAGCTGCCCCTCGTAGAAGGAGTTGGTGAATTCCATTGTTTTAGAGACAAATATCCTGTCTCTCAGATTCACACTGCCTTAATAAAATACAGGTGATTATGAGGATGGAGGATCTTAAAGCATTTTTACTGGGTAAAATGAACAAGCTCCTTAAATTCTGGTAGCAGTGGCTCCTTTTCCATAAATAAGATGAACAGAAATCTGTGACCTTAGTATAATGTGCTTATAGCACCACTCCATTTTTTTTACTTTTTATTGCACCACTGGAGTGATGCTTTAAATGCGTCACACTTATCCTAGGGCCAAAGTCACACTTGTGTGTGACTCACGCGAGGATCATATCACACTGCCCGTACCGGTTGGTGGCTCTCCTAACAAGGGCAGGTCAACTGCACAGAAATACATGAAGCTTATCTTCTCATGTCAGGAAAGCTGCCGGGCGGTCTGGGCAGTGGAGTGCGGTGTGATGTGACCCTCGCGCATGTCACACACAAGTGTGATTCCACCCTAAGGCCGGGATTCTCCACATGTAGCTCAGGTGTAGCTCACCGGCCAGTGATGTGTGGCTTGCTGCAGTCTGCCATCTTGGTGCATTAGCACCTGATCTAGCAAACTGCTATGAAGAGAAGGTCTCCAGATGCTGACTTTTGTGAGTGGCCTCTGTCAGAAAAGCAGATCTGGCCTTGGAGTTGAAGAAATAAATTAAAAGTCAAGATGAACATAGGGTGATACAGGCAGATTATGAGGGTGCTTGAAGCCGGATGCGATAGCATGGTGGAAGTGCTAGATGCAAAAGACTATATAAGTAAAAGAGAACGGGTTTAATGCCGCGCTCAAAATCACAGATGCTGTAGATTAAAAAGATTTCCTTTTATTTTTACAGTTCTACGCGTTTCAGAGACATCTCCGTCTCCTTCAGGAAAAAATAAATTATGTTTTTTTTTGCTGAGGAAGGAGACTGAGATGTTTCTGAAACGCATAGATTTGTAAAAATAAAAGGAAATCTTTTTAATCTACATCATCTGTGGTTTTTAGCGCGGCATTAAACCCGTTCTCTTTTACTTATATATTACATTTTCTCTCCGGGGCCACTGCTAAACCACCGAACACTCACAAGCGTAAGAAAGGGGTTGTGACTGGCACAACCTCACCAGGTGAGTGTATTTCTCTATTGTCCCTCATACCGGGTAAGACCCTATTTACGCTTTTTTCTACAGTATTACAGTATTACAAGATGCAAAGGACTGAATGAGTTTAAAATGGGAACTCTAGATTAAGTATCCTGCCTTGGTATGGGGAACCTTTGGCAGTCATACTGATAACGAGGGCCTTGGGCATCACTACCGTGGGAGAGAAAATAACTGTTTGTCATTATTTGGGGGGTCTAGGGATGTTGCTCGTGACCTTTCAGAGCTGAATGTAGCTCTCGAGGTTTGCCCTAAGGCATATATTATTTTTGTTGCTTAAAAGTTAATAATAGGTACATGTAACAAAAAAAAGTCAGTTATAATCAGAAAAATGTTGCGAGGTGCAAGGAATGTCTCTGATCAACACATGCAGTTGAAGCTTCACACCAGAAACAACTTCTCACTACAGAAGCCTGGGAGACAGAACTAGAAGAGGGAGATTAACTCATTTCAGAAAAGGTCAAAAACATCTCTACAGAAGCAGGACGGAGAGCAGCAGCTGCTTCTGTCATCAGAATCACGATTCCCGGCTGGAGAATATGATAACAATGTAGACCAGATGTCAGAAGGATGAAACTGTGAAGACCGCGATCTTCATGAGAGCGGAGATTTCACCGATAAAGGAAATGCCTGAAGCACCTTGCTCCGCATCACCAGTAGACACATGAAAGACAATGGATAATGTAACGTAAAGGAGACTTATCTGCTTGTAAATGGATAGTTCACATACGTATGTAATGATTACAGTAATCTACATGAAGACACAGCCTGTCAGACTAATGGGAAGCAACAGTAGGAATTACCATTACAGACGGCTGTGTACCGATGGTTGTCTTCTCCATGTATAACTCTGAACAAATAACTAATGTCTTGTCCTTGGTAATTAATTATGATTGTATTAAAAATATGAAATTATCAAAATATGTGCAATGATTCAGCTCAAGATCAGCAAACAGTTTTTGCAACATACATGGCCTATAGCAGCCAATATGGGCTACAACGGCGTTGCTTATATGGTCGCTCAACAGATGATTCTTCATTCATTAAAAGCTAAATCCTAAAACTACTTTTAGCTAATGTGTATGACCAGTTTTTGGTCCATCATACTAAAAGGTTAGTGTAGTAAAAAAATGAAAGTAAATCTCTAAAGCAGGTTTTTGTTATGTAATTGGAGAGCATCATGATGAGACCCTGATTTCAGTGATGTATCACTTACTAGGCTGTGATTTGCTGATTCAATAGAATCAGTAGTGTTTTATCAGGAGGAAATGATCACTACAGGACAGGCAGCCTCACGCCTCCTAGTTCAACCATTCCACCACCAATGATTAGCTGCTTTCTGTCAATATACAATGTATACAGAAAACTGCGGTGTGGGCGGGTTACACAGGGCTCAGCGTTCCAAGCTCTCCTAGAACTGCAGAAGAGAAACGATTATCAGAAATGCTGCAACCAGCACACACACACACACATCACTTCTCCCTGTGCTCTCCCGGTGGGCGGTCCCAGCAGCTGTGCTGCACGCCGTCCTCCTCTGCCGACACTCACAGATCCGATCCCATACATTCACACACACACACACACTCACAATATCGCACATACGCGCGCACACACTCACAACAGCCGGAGATACCACATGCTTCCGGCCATGTGATCCTTGGCAGGTCCTTGAAGATCACTGCATGCCCAGTGCACAGTATCGCCGCCGAGAAGCAAGCGATATTGCTGGATGTTGTGAGTGTGTGGATGCAAACTGTAGTGTGTGTGTGTGTGTGTGTGTGTGTGTGCTGATGTGTGTGTTCCGCCGCAGGACTTTGATGCGCTCCCCTGCTCCCGGTCGGCGTCTGGCAAGTATGATCGGGGGTCTTCTTTCTTCTGTCTTCTCTCTTCTGGGGGTGCCAGCTGCCTATAATGAAGTGTTCTGCAGTGTCTTTAACTTTTTCACCGCTGCATGACACTTCATTATTGACTGTGGCTAGGTCTTATTTTCAGGGGATGTCTTATATTAAAAGCTTCCCTGAAAACTCCTGGGAGGTCTTCTTTTCGGGGGGGGGTCTTATTTTCAGGGAAACACGGTATGTATAAGAGCCCAGGCCGGGGGTATAACAGAAAAAACACTTTATAATACTTACCTAACGGTCATGCGTTAGGCCATATGGGTGTCTCCGTTCTCCGGTGCCGGCACCGCCTCTTTCGGCCATCTTCGTCCTCTTTCTGAAGCCTGGGTGCATGACGCGTCTACATCATACACACTTGCCAATCCTACGCAGGCGCACTACAATACTTTGATATGCCCTACTCAGGGCAGATCAAAGTGCGACTGCTCAGGAGCTGAATGCCGGCGAGTGAGGATGACGTTGGACGCGTCATGCACCGCAGTTAGAGAAGAAGGAGGACGAAGATGGTCGAAAGAGGTCGCGCCGGCACCGGAGAACGGGGACACCCATATGGCCCATGTCATGACCGTTAGGTAAGTATTATAAAGTGTTTTTTATGTTATACCCCCGGCCTGGGCTCTTATATACAGCATATTAGAATGCTGTATATAAGAGCCCGGTGGTGGTGGCCGCAGCTTATAGGCCAAAAAAGTGGTGACAGGTTCCCTCTAATGTCTGTCATTGGCATCATATCGACAGTGCAGCCGTCAATCAGGGAGCTCAGAGCCGCTGACTTCACCGGCTGGCTTCTACAATTTCAAAGTGACAATGAAAAAAATTGGTAGACACTCACAGGTAGACCCAGGGAAGATGAGTACACCGCAGTTTGCTTGTTTTCTTAGTGTAAACTGCAGAGGGGGGTGGGGAAATATTTAATTGAGTAAATTCTAAGTAAATATGTTTTGAAAGGTGCTGTTTTTAAAGGTGCTGTTGACATGAATTTTCCACCAGATGTCGGCAACAACCCATCCGATCCACACAGGCAAAGAAATCAAACTATAGATGTCCATAAATTTAGTGATGAGTACTAATGAGAAATGACCCAGGGAAAATATATTGAACACATGAAGAAAGGGTAAAACCAGTGAGCCATCTCAAGACCTTTGCAACCTTACTGTTGTAAACCATACTGATGTGGTAAACCATGTGGCGCTGAGTCATTGGCTCTGAGTCATACAGTTAGGTCCAGAAATATTTGGACAGTGACACAATTTTCGCGAGTTGGGCTCTGCATGCCACCACATTGGATTTGAAAAGAAACCTCTACAACAGAATTCAAGTGCAGATTGTAACATTTAATTTGAAGGTTTGAACAAAAATATCTGATAGAAATTGTAGGAATTGTACACATTTCTTTACAAACACTCCACATTTTAGGAGGTCAAAAGTAATTGGACAAATAAACCAAACCCAAACAAAATATTTTTATTTTCAATATTTTGTTGCGAATCCTTTGGAGGCAATCACTGCCTTAAGTCTGGAACCCATGGACATCACCAAACGCTGGGTTTCCTCCTTCTTAATGCTTTGCCAGGCCTTTACAGCCGCAGCCTTCAGGTCTTGCTTGTTTGTGGGTCTTTCCGTCTTAAGTCTGGATTTGAGCAAGTGAAATGCATGCTCAATTGGGTTAAGATCTGGTGATTGACTTGGCCATTGCAGAATGTTCCACTTTTTTGCACTCATGAACTCCTGGGTAGCTTTGGCTGTATGCTTGGAGTCATTGTCCATCTGTACTATGAAGCGCCGTCCGATCAACTTTGTGGCATTTGGCTGAATCTGGGCTGAAAGTATATCCCTGTACACTTCAGAATTCCTCCGGCTACTCTTGTCTGCTGTTATGTCATCAATAAACACAAGTGACCCACTGCCATTGAAAGCCATGCATGCCCATGCCATCACGTTGCCTCCACCATGTTTTATAGAGGATGTGGTGTGCCTTGGATCATGTGCCGTTCCCTTTCTTCTCCAAACTTTTTTCTTCCCATCATTCTGGTACAGGTTGATCTTTGTCTCATCTGTCCATAGAATACTTTTCCAGAACTGAGCTGGCTTCATGAGGTGTTTTTCAGCAAATTTAACTCTGGCCTGTCTATTTTTGGAATTGATGAATGGTTTGCATCTAGATGTGAACCCTTTGTATTTACTTTCATGGAGTCTTCTCTTTACTGTTGACTTAAGCTGGGTTTACACACTGCAACATCTCAAACGACATCGCTGTAACGTCACCGGTTTTGTGACGCAATAGCGATGTTGTTTGAGATGTTGCAGTGTGTGAAACCTATCAGCGACCCGGCCCCTGCTGTGAAGTTGTAATCGTTACAAATCGTTCAGGACCATTCCTAGGTCCTTTGTTTCCCGCTGTGCAGCAAGCATCGCTGGAAAGTTTCAGTGTGTGAAAGACTTTGCAGCGACTTTGTTAGCAACTTCCCTTTCAAAAGTCTGCTTATCAACGTCCCCAACAACCAGCTAGGTCGCTCTGCAGGTCCGGATCGCTGTTGCGTTGTTGGCCAGGTTTGCCTGTTTGACTGCTCACCAGCGACTTAGCAGAGACTTAGGGAGGTCGCTGTTACGTCACAAAACCGGTGACGTTACAGCGATGTCCTTTGCGATGTTGCAGTGTGTAAACCCAGCTTTAGAGACAGATACACCTACTTCACTGAGAGTGTTCTGGACTTCAGTTGATGTTGTGAACGGGTTCTTCTTCACCAAAGAAAGTATGCAGCGATCATCCACCACTGTTGTCATCCGTGGACGCCCAGGCCTTTTTGAGTTCCCAAGCTCACCAGTCAATTCCTTTTTTCTCAGAATGTACCCGACTGTTGATTTTGCTACTCCAAGCATGTCTGCTGTCTGATGGATTTTTTCTTTTTTTTCAGCCTCAGGATGTTCTGCTTCACCTCAATTGAGAGTTCCTTAGACCGCATGTTGTCTGGTCACAGCAACAGCTTCCAAATGCAAAACCACACACCTGTAATCAACCCCAGACCTTTTAACTACTTCATTGATTACAGGTTAACGAGGGAGACGCCTTCAGAGTTAATTGCAGCCCTTAGAGTCCCTTGTCCAATTACTTTTGGTCCCTTGAAAAAGAGGAGGCTATGCATTACAGAGCTATGATTCCTAAACCCTTTCTCCGATTTGGATGTGAAAACTCTCATATTGCAGCTGGGAGTGTGCACTTTCAGCCCATATTATATATATAATTGTATTTCTGAACATGTTTTTGTAAACAGCTAAAATAACAAAATTGTGTCACTGTCCAAATATTCCTGGACCTAACTGTATGGGCTGTTCACTTCCTATATGCATATGTGGCTACTTGTATTCCTATATATAGGTCCTGTGGCCTGTTGTTTGTAATATGATTTCTTTTCCTGAGGTAGGAGACGGAGATGTCTTTGAAACGCGTAGAACTGTGAAATAAAGGAAATCTCTTTATCTACAGCATCTGTGGTTTTTAGCGCGGCATTTAAAACCGATTTTCTATTTGATTTATATGAAAACCATACTGATGGCAGCCAATTGGAAATTATTAATTATTCCAAGATCTATTGATTAAAATTAACTGTGTGGGAAAACCTCTTTAAAGGGAGGAAGACCCACAAATAAGCAAGAATTGGTAAAGCATCACAAAGGAGGAAACCCAGCGTTTGGTGATGTCAATGGCTTCCAGATTTCAGGCAGTCACTGCCTGTAGAGGAGTCTCTACAAAGTATTAAAAACGAACATTTTATTTATGGTAAAGTAAATTTGTTCAGTTAACTTTGAGCCCCTAAAACGAGGAGGCTTTGTAAAAAATGGCTGCAATTCCTAAGAGTTTCACAGGACATTTTTGTTCAGCCCCTTTAATTAAACCTGAAAGTCTCCACTTCAAAAGCATCTCAGTGGTTTAATTTTAAAGGGAACCTGTCAGGTCCCATATGCGTTCTGACCTACAAGCAGGGTCATGTGTGGCCTAGTAACCCCTTCCTACCCATTCCTGTGTTGTAATAGTGTGTAATATGAATGTATAAAAAACAATGTTTTATTACTTACATGTTCCCTATGTAAATGATCAGAGGGCCTAGTTCCCTGGGCGTTGCATTGCCCCTTGGGCGTTTGCATACTTTCCGTGGTATCATGCCCCTGTGGGCATGATACCATGGATTTACAAGAGCGACGTTGCCGTCAGCTCCTTGAAATCCCGCGCGTGCATGCTTACCATTCCCGCAGCCTTGTTATCCGGGTGCTTGCTTGTCGGCTTCAGGCGCGCACTGCACATGCTCAGAAAACTCCTGCAGTTCTGACCCTGTGCAGAGCGCGTCTGAAGCCTAGAAGCAAGCACCCGGATAACAAGGCTGCGGGATTGGCAAGCGCGCAGGCGCGGGATCTCAAGGAGCTGACTGTGACGTCTCTCATGTAAATCCGTGGTATCACGCCCACACAAAGCATGCAAACGCCCACAGGGCAATGCAACGCCCAGGGGACTAGAGCCTTTGATAATTTACATAGGGAACATGTAAGTAATAAAACTTTTTTTATGCATTCATATTACACAATATTACAACAGAGGAATGGGTAGGAAGGGGTTACAAGGCCACACATCACCCTGCTTCTAGGTTAGAACGCATATAAGATCTGACAGGTTCCCTTTAAATAAAAAATAGTGGTCTGCAAAGCTGAAATCACAAAGGTTCAGCCACTGTATACAAATATTTCTGGACCTAACTGTATATATATACCGTATTTTTCGGACCATAAGACGCACTTTTTTTCCTCCAAATTTGGGAGGAAAGTGTGGGGTGCGTCTTATGGTCTGAAGCTGCGGGGTAGGGAGCTGTGGGGGACTCAGCGCTATGCAGTGGGAACACAGTAGGCAGGGAGGGTCGCTGCTGCAGGATGCAGGCTGCTGGAGAAACCACATGTGCCCGCTGCTTAAAGTCAGTGAATATTCATTAGCTGCTCCCCGCTCACCTCTCTGTGCAGTCAGCGGGTGTGAGGAGCAGCTAATGAATACTTGTTTAATGTAAATAGCGGTCACACATGGGTTCTCCAGCCTCCGGCTTCCTGCAGCGGCTGGGGAGACTGTGTGTCCGCTGTTTAGGAGGCAGGAGTAGGGAGCCGCTGCAGTCATGTCTGGCCCGGGGGAAGTGCAGATCACTGCAGTGTCCGGGGCCAAAGCATGGCATACCTTCACAGCACAGCCGCAGTCTCTGTGCTAAGGACTCAAATTACTTTCACTTTGCTCCTGCTGCCTTTACACTAGAAACAGTCTCCCGTAGCTGACAAGGACCTACAGTGATGTAATGCAGAGGGGTGGGCCAGAGCAGCTCAGAACAGCACAGAGCCCGCCTCTTCATTACATCACTGCAGGTCCTTGAGATATGTGAGACTTTGTTTGTAATGCCAGGACCAAACTGAAGCATGGTGAGCAGCACAACAGTAAAAGTAAGGCAATAAATAGTATAGTATATAAAAGCATTACTGTACACCTGGATGGGGTTGGATCATATATATATATATATATATATATATATATATATACACATATACCTTTACACACACATACACACACGCACACACACACACACACACACACACACACACACTATAACTATATGCACACAGACACACATTATACACACACACACACACACACACACACGCACACACACACACACAAAATCCAGATTGGAGGATCACACACATAATGATGGGGAACATACATATTCCACGATGGGGGCCATATATACCTGGAAGGTACCCAGAATGGAGGATATGAGGACAGAATTTGGGGATATTATTACCTCAGTAACACTATCAGCAGTAAAATAACAGTGTGTCATGACCACATTCTTTTACTTTAATTTTATTTTTTTCTATTTTTTCCTCCTCTAAAACAAGGGTGTGTCTTATAGTCCAAAAATACAGAATATATATATATATATATATATATATATATATACACATATACACACACACACACAGACACTTTTAGAAAAAAAAAAACAGTCCACTTTTTATTTGTTTGGTATTCTGAAGAGTCCCAAACAAACAAGGGAAATGATAGAATGATAAAAATCGCAGCTGAAAAAAGTGGATTTAGTCTGCAGTAAAATATAATCTAGTCACTTGCTCAATGTTACTATAGTTCTGTACAGCTCTAGGCCACAGATGAAGAAAATGTGGTTGCTAAAGATTTCCAGAGAAACCACACAAGTCGGAGACATGACTATACAATGACAGGGAACAAGGCTGCATTATTACAAGTATGTATCACTAAGTAGTGTGCAGATGGGATTACGGCTTTTAATTGTATGTGGTTTACCACCTACCCTTTTATGTTTTATGAAGATGAATAAAATTATTATTAAGGTTCTAATTTAAAATTTAAAGAAACCCTAATACGTAAGATTACAGTTTTATAATACTAGCTTTGGTGCTCTGCCAATCCCAAGAATGTATGATTAGAAATTGCCTAGCCGAGTCTCCCTGGCATGAATCTGCAGAAATATCTGCTTCTATTAGAGTATCTGTCAATGATAATATATAAAAAAAAAAAAAAGACTAATACAGGTTTATATTAACAGGTATGTATTTCCCTTATTTTAAAAAGGGGAGTAGATACCAGTGTGGTGTATCTAGTGCATAGTTTTGGATTATTTTTTCATTACAAAAAACCCAAAACACCAAGTATGTTAAAAAATATTAAAATAATGTATCCCACCTTACCACTCCCGCCACCTGTCCTATTCTGGGCTACCTGGTGCCATGTAGGTTTCTGTAAACCCTGTTCCATTTGAATGGGCATGGGACCTCTTCAGACAATAACTGGCTGCAGTGGGCAGCACTGGAAGAGGAATGGTGATAATAAGGTGAGTATATGTTTTTTTTACCTATCCAAAGAATAAGTGATAACTAGAGATGAGCGAACCCAAAGTTCAGTGTTCGTACCGAACACAGACTTTACCAAAACACATAGTCCAGGTGCTTTACGTTTACAGTCCACTTGAATGAGCATCGCTGTGCTTGGGTACGATCGGTGCTCAGCCTAGTACGAGTCGCTTGCAGTGTTTCAATGGCTCGCACTAGGGTTAACAACAGTGTTATCGGGTGTACATAAAAATAAAAAATGGAAAAACCCTGCCCTGCTGTTTATGGTTGACAGCATTTGGGCAAAAAAGCAAACTTCTTGATTAGTGACTTCCATTGGGGCTCAGGTCAAGTCCGTTTCCCAAACCGAACATTATCTAAAGTCCAACTTAACCCGCCAAAGCCGAACTTCCACGGATCCATTCATCTCTAGTGTTAACAGATTAGATTGGTGGAATCCCGGCCAATGGGACCTGTTCACCCGGAATCACGGTGGGGGCGCATCTGATTGCAACCAATCACAGACACCATGACTGCCGGTGGGCAGGGAAAGCAGTGAGTAGAGTATGGCTAAAGCTAATGAGCAGCCCCGAAAGTAGAATGAACAGCTCCGGAAGCAGTTACAACCGCGCCGGAGACTTGGTAAGTATAACGAAGTTGCATATTTTCTTTATTTTTCCTTTATTTATTTATTTTTTATTACCAGAGTTGTCGGTCCTGGATCATTACCTGGAGTTCCCTGAGAACTCCAGGCCCGGCACTCAGGTACTTTTGAACCCGTACAGATCCGGACATTTACAGTCTAGGTCTACCCATCACTAGTCATAACTTATGCAAATAAAAGTATTTAGGTTAAACTTTCATATTCTGTCATTTTTGTCCCATCTATGTTCCCCGTAGAGAAAAAAAATGTAAAATTGAGTTCATAACACAATCTAAAATGTTAAAATACCAACTACACATCTACAAAATTAGAAATAGCGGTGCAAGTGAGTTATGCAATTCCCTCAGTTGGTCAGTTGTGCGCTTTGTTCCTCGAAACCTCTAAATAAAGGAAAGCACTGCACCCCTCTTCTGTGGTCAGAAACGTATATTGTGGCAGTTTTAAGCCCCACTGAATGTGAACATAATTTGCATTAACCTCATTGTAAATTAAATAGAATTTCTAAAGAATATAAAAAAAATAAAAAATAAAATCAATGCCACAAAGTAGAACCACCTGAAAAGAATGAACCTTGTTTAATTTTGAGAGCAAAATAGTAAATCTGGATAAATTAGATATAGAAGGCGGCTATCTGCAATATTGTAAAGTGTGAAATTCATCACCTACAGCATCTGTTCCTAATCCTTTTTCACCATCAAAACGATATGAAATGCTTTGAAAGTAGATCAAGCATTTTATTTCGCCAAAATCAACTGGATCAAGTCTAGTGTTTTTCTGGGGCATAACCCGCAATCTGCTATCAGAGGCGATATAACAGGCGTTTTCATGCACTGTCAGATTGTTAGATATACTGATTATAATCAACAAAAGGAAACATAACCACACAGTAGA
Source organism: Anomaloglossus baeobatrachus (assembly GCF_048569485.1). NCBI lineage: Eukaryota > Metazoa > Chordata > Amphibia > Anura > Aromobatidae > Anomaloglossus > Anomaloglossus baeobatrachus. Next base: position 84,946,936 of record NC_134355.1, on the reverse strand, counting down.
AACATGCATATACGGGGCTTCTAGTTTAGCTTAGAAGGGATGTCCTCAGACCACTTCTGCTGGCAATTCAGCTGCTTCCGCCAACGTCGCGACAACAGAGCGGCGGCTTCTCATCTGTTTTGCTCTGTAGACGGGGCTGAACAACCAATGTCATGCTGATTGACAGCTGTTAGGCAGTGAGGAGCCGGCTGTCAGTCAGCATAGCGTTGGCTGTCCTGCCCCATCTACAGAGCAGAGCAGAAGAGAAGCCTTCTCTCTGTTGAAGAAGCCAGTATACCACCAGCAGAGTGGTCTGTGACTATTCTGTAGGTGAAGAATGGCACTGGGTACAACAGGCAGGTAAGTAGCAACTAGTTGCCTGTTAGTGCTTAGCCACATTTTGATTTTTCAAGTCCTTGATATACCGTTTAATAAGTAATACTTCTTACATGTCTAATTTACACTAGCATATCTTTGAAATGCGGAAGGTTTCAACATTTATCAGCAATTTTTCACTTTTTCAGCAAAATCTACAAAACCTATTTTATTAGGGACCACTTCCCATTTGAAGTGAATTTTAGGGGCCTATATATATTATATATATATATATATATATATATATATATATATATATATATATATATATATATATATATATATATATATATATATATATATATATATACATATATATATATACATATATATATACCTAAAATTGACCCTATCTTAAAAACTATACCTTTCAAGGTATTGAAAACTACATTTATGAAAAAACAAAAAAAGTAAAGTTTGATATTTTGCACAAAAATGTTGCCTTTGCTCCAACGTTTTCATTTTCACAAGGGTAACAGGAGAAAACGGAAAGTAAAATTTATCATGAAATTTCTCCTGAGTATCATTAGATACCTCATATGTGGTTGAAAACTACTGTTTGGGCACATGGTAGATCTCAGACGGGGAGGAGCTCTATTTGAATTTTGGAGCACAATTTTGACTGGAGTACATTGCGGAGACCACATTGCATTTGTTGGGCCCATAAGTACCAAAATAGTAGAGTCCCACCACAACTGACCTCATTTTGGAAGTTATACACCTCAAGGAATTCATCTAGGGGTGTGGTGACCATCTTGAACCCAGGAGTGGTTCACAAAGTTTTATAACATTTGGACATAAAAATGAAAAAACATATTTTTTCGACAAAAATGTTACTTTGGCCCCAAATGTTTCAGTTTCATGAGTGTAACAGGACAAAATGGACTGATCAATTTGTTGTGCAATGTCACCCGAGTAAAATAACAGCCCATATGTGGTAAGAAACTAATGTTTGTGCACATTGCTAAGCTCAGATGGGAATTTTGTAGCACCATTTTGGCTGGAATAGATTGCAGACACCATGCCACATTTGAAGAGCCCCTGACATGCCATAACAGGGGAATCCACCACAATTGACCTCATTTTGGAAACTGGTCACCTCAAAAAATTCACCTATTGGTGTTAGAAGCATCAAGATCCCATAAGGGCTTCAAAGAGGTTTATAAGCTTGCGAAATGAAAATAATATTTTTCCCAATGTTGCTTTAGCCCCCAAATTTTTTATTATCACAAGAGTAGCAGGAAAAATTGAAGAGTACAATTTTGTTTTTTAAACAACTTTGTCCAATTCTAATAATTTGGTTAAATTAAAAAAAAAACAAAAACAAAAAAAACCCTTTATATAAATAAATAAAAAAAAATAAAATAACTATTACAAGGAAAAAAAGACCAACTGCAATTGGGTGAAGAAAAAGATAAAATAAGTAATATCTCACAGACGGTGCACAACAGGCAATATGAAAACGGTAACTTACCATCCTTAAACCAGTTATCACTTATACAGAGGAAAGGTGTTGACTTGTGGATTGGTGGGTGTCTCACCACTGGGACCCTCACTGATTGGCAGACTGGGGAGCTTATATTTGTACTACAAGTGATGAAGCACATCGGACGCCCGATTGTCACACCATGTTCTATAGGGCTGCTGGAAAAAAGCCTAATGCAGCGCTCGGTAGCCCCATAAGGAATGAATGGCGAATAGAATCTCTCCGAAAGTATCCTTTTTGGCCAATTAGTGCGAATCCCAAAGGTCTGACCTCCACTGATCAACAAGTCATCACTCATTCTGGGAAGAAAAACCACTTTGGCTACCATAACTAGTTCAAAAAAATGTAAATTCTTGGGGAAGAAACGGGCAAACACAACAGTACATACAGCGCACTTCATGTTTTATAGAGTAAGATGACATAAAAGGATATCTAAGCTTATTATCCATCCCTGACTGGGAACTAAGACAATTATCAGAGACCAGGGTGTTTTTTCAGTAAAACTAATGATAAATTACTTTTGGGGAGGGAGGCTGAATTTCGATCACAGGTAATAGTCTTAGAGAATGGTTACTTCAATAAGTAGAAAGAGGTCCCAATATACAAACCTTGGCTTTGCCATCCTCCGCGGACATGTAACCAACGCACATGCTCTCTGTAGTATGGCTCCACAGGAACTCAACTGCAGGGTAAAAACACAATTCAGGGTAAGCACAGATGTGAACATAGGGCTAAACCACTAAGATTTGTATTTCTGTACCTAACAGAGCCTGCTTATTGTCTGCCGAGTCCAGCTTTGAAGAACATCTACACGATCGAAGAACAATTACTCCCCCAAGAATGCTATCTTCATTAGCAAGGAAGGGTGAGCCTAAAAAAAAAAAAAAAAGATTATTTAGGATAAATAATTGATATGACATATAATAAAATACTGATTATAATGAAAAAAAATGAAAAAAAAATTACGTAATGATTGTGCATTAAATTGGGGCACAGTTATTGCACATTATTATTATTTATTATTACAGCACCATTTATTCAATGGCGAATTACATGTGAAAAGGGTATACATAAAATAATCATGAACAATACAGAACAGACTGGTACAGGAGGAGAGGGAACCCTGCCCACGAGAGCTTACAGCCTACAGGGGATCAATAAAACATCAGGCGAATGAATTGGGTATCTTGCTGCACTTATCACCAAAACAAATCTATGTTGATTAATTAAACCATGTCTTTATTCTTTGTACAGGTCAACGTGTTTCAGAGATCGCAGTCTCCATCAGGACATCAAAAAAAGGACATAAAACAATCTGAGATGTATGTAATTTAGCACTAAGGGGTTAAGAACTTACAAACTGTGTTGGTGTTGTAGAAAAAGTGTAAGCAATTGTGTACAGTGGGTCCGGAAGGTATTCAGACCCCTTTAAATTTTTCACTTTGTTTCATTGCAGCCATTTGGAAATTCAAAAAGGTTCATTTTCTTTCTCATTAATGTACACTCTGCACCCAATCTTGACAGAAAAAAATAAATGTAGACATTTTTGCAAATTTTCTAAACAAGAAAAACTGAAATATCACATGGTCATAAGTATTCCTTTGTTGCTCAGACACTCATATTTAAGTCACATGCTGTCCAACTCCTTGTGATCCTCCTTGAGATGGTTCTACTCCTTCATTGGTGTCCAGCAGTGTTTAAATAAACTGATAGGTCTTGATTTGGAAAGGCACACACCTGTCTATATAAAACCTCTCAGCTGATAGTGCTTGTCAGGACAGAATTGAGGTCAAAGGAACTGCCCAAGGAGCTCAGAGACAGAATTGTGACAAGGCACAGATCTGGCCAAGGTTACAAAATAATTTCTGCAGTACTTAAGGTTCGTTTGGGACCATCAGAACTCTTCCTAGACCTTGCCATCCAGCCAAACTGAGCAAATTGTGGGAGAAGAGCCTTGGTGGGAGAGGTAAAGAAGAACCCCAAGATCACTGTGGCTGAGCTCCAGAGATGCATTAGAGAGATGGGATCACTGCAGCCTTCCACCAGTTGGGCTTTCATGGCAGAGTGGTCCGATGGATGAAGATAGAACTTTTTGGTGATAATTCTAAGCTGTATCTGTGGAGAAAAGCAGGCACTGCTCATCACCTGCCCAATACAATTCCAACAGTCAAACATGGTGGTGGCAGCATCATGCTATGGAGGTGTTTATCAGCTGCAGGGACAGGATGACTGGTTGCAATTGAAGGAAAGATGAATGGGGCCAAGTACAGAGATATCCTGGAAGAAAGCCTCTTCCAGAGTGTTCTGGACCTCTGACTTGGCCAAAGATTCACCTCCTAACAAGACAGTGACCCTAAGCACACAGCTAAAATAACAAAGGACAACTCTGTGACCATTCTTGACTGGCCCACCCAGAACCCTGACTTGAACCCAATTAAGCATCTCTGGAGAGACCTGAAAATGGCTGCCCACCAACGTTCACCATCCAACCTGACGGAATTGGAGAGGATCTGCAAGGAAGAATGGCAGAGGATCCCCATATCCAGGTGTGGAAAAACTTGCATCATTCCCAAGAAGACTCATGGCTGTACTAGGTAAAAAGGGTGCTTCTACTCAATACTGAGCAAAGGGTCTGAATACTTATGACCATGTGATATTTTAGTTTTTCTTGTTTAATAAATCTGCAAAAATGTCTACATTTCTGTTTTTTTCTGTCAACATGGGGTGCAGAGTGTACATTAATGAGAAAAAAAAATGAACTTTTTTGAATTTACCAAATGGCTGCAATGAAACAAGGAGTGAAAAATATAAAGGGGTCTGAATACTTTCCGTACCCACTGTATATGGCAGAGATGCAGAACAAGATATATCCGGTTATATATGAATTTTAACGGTTTTTAAGTGCCCCTTAAATACCTGAAGAATAGGAAAGACAATAATTTTGACATATGGAAATAAGACATTTTTAAATATTTTACAATATTTTCTTTTTTTTTAATCAACTTTTTATTTTTGAAATGTTTTTTAAATTTTTACAACCATATAACAATCACAGGAATAAAGGGAACACTCCCCAGGTATGCATAGAAATACATTGGATTAGAAACATACAAAAGGACTCAAGTGAAGACCATGCTGACAAAGTATGCAAATTTCTCAAAAAAAGAAAAAAAAATTAAATACTGTAGTAATATATTTTAGTAATATATTTTCTCATCTCTGAGCCCGATCTCAGCCCAGTGGATCCGGGAGAGACCTATCTGGTCAGACCGTCAGATCTGGTAGGTGTCCATGAGATTATCCCAGAGGGTTCACGTCGAGGTAAACCTAGCCATTGTATCATGGAGTTGAGCTTTCAACAGCTCCCTAATTCTGACTTCCTTTACCCGAGCGTACAAGACCGAGATAGACGGAGGAGCTATTTTTTTTCCAAAACACCGATATTACACATTTAGCAGCTGTAAGAATGTGCAGCACGAGTTTTGTTTCAAACTTGCCTAATAATGACAGAAGAACATTTAATAGGTATGCCACTAGATCTTTATTAATCCCTCCACTCACCACTCTACCCATCAAGGACTCCACCTCCGCCCAAAATCTAATCATCCCTGGACACGTCCAAAATATGTGGGCGCCCCCCTAAAATATTTTCTTAATTTCATGTACTTTAAATGTTCTAATACATCATTCAAATATAGCCATCATTTATGGGGAGTGTGTAGATTTTTACAGAAATGAAAACTTGTTCACAAATTGAATTTTTTACCATGATTTACTCCGTCGAAAAATTGTGAAGTGAGATGCTGAAAAGTGACGGTACACAAGTAACCGAGAACTAGAAGGGACTAAGGACATTGTGATTCAGTTACATGGCAGGGATCATATAACTAAATCATAAGGTTACTCTTGTTAGGGCACTTTAGAAGAGAAAAGAAAGCAATAACCAACAGAAACCAGATTGCAGATGGTTTAAAAGGGCAAAGTGAGGAATTAAAACAGAGGGAACGTGCAAGAAAAACAGATGTTCAATTAGTTAGAAGCAAATTCCAAATCAGCAGAACTTTGTTATTTTTAAGACTCCTGAAAAAGAATAGAAAAGAGAACAGCAACAGGTTAAGAATAAAGGGTTGGAAGATAAAACGGTTTCTAGGTTTCTGAATATCAGTGCTTGACATAATCTTAAAGGGGTTGTACCAAGTTTAGAAGTAAATAGAAACAGCCGTGCACTGCAGCCACAGGTAAAGTACTCATGGGTTGTAGCTCAATTTATTAACGGACTTCCAGCAATTTCCAGTGGTGCTCAGCCGACATAACAGAAGAGATCCAAATAATTCCATAAAGGCAGAAGATGCGGCACTTCACGAAACGGCCGTCGCACTTCACCGCAGTGCGAAACGTCCGTCGTCCGGTGTACCTGCACTCCCCGCAACCCATTTATGTTGTAATTCGTATACAATTGCACATTAAAAATTGCAAACTCCATCGTGAAGTGCTGCCTCTTGTGCCTTTATGGAATTATTGGACCAAGTTTAGAAGTTATCACCTACCATTGATTAGGGGATAACTTCCCAATTAACAGATGTGAATGACTGTGGTCATCACACGCACCTCCTCTCATTTCATTATAGCCGATCACAGCATTTGGCTGATCTTCGACACTCACATTGTGCATGAATGGAATGGAGGTACGCATGATCAACCATTGCTTCAAGAAAGACGGATCACCATGGGTCCCAGCCCTCAGACCCCCAGCAATTGGAAAGTCAACTTCCAAACTTGGTAAAACCTCTTTAAGGCACTATCCACACTTGTGTTAATAAGATTAAGTAGGTTTTACTGTATTTTTGATGGCAGGCAAAGCCTTGAGAGCTAATCTTGAGGCCAACAAATGCAGGAATTCTGAAAAACCCAATTAAAAGTGAATGGGGTTTATTAGAATTTGAAGTTTAAGTCATACGTTCAGTATTTGGTCAGTATTTTACTCTGGTATTTGTAAGCCAAAATCAGGACAGGAGTGGAACATGCAGAAGAAAAGTATAATAGAAACATTTAGAAACCTATTGCAAAAGGTAGTAAATCAATGTAGACCCAGAATGCTACCTCAAATTAAATAGTATAAAAACAGTTTTTATTGAAATTCATTAAAAATTCAAAATTCCACCTGTGAAAATTATATAACACATAAACATAATCCCAGGACCATGGGACAGCTCCAAAATATCCGCCCAGAGGAACAAAACAATTATTCCATAAATAATCGCAGTAATAATCCTGCCAAAGGTATAATGTCTAAATGACCCTTGCTCTCTCTTTCCTCTACCTGCCAATGGAGATGCAACATAAAGTCACAGTACACCCTAAATGTAAAGAGGTGCCCCCATTCCTCGGCGGCTTTCCCTCCTAGGATATCCCTAGTCTCCCTCGTGATCAAATGAGGTCTAGAGGTTATACCCTTAATAGTCAGGAAAGATAGGGAAAATAAACTTATCTGAGAGATGTTTGAGTCAGAAAAAATCCCTTAGCAGTCCTTTTTTCATAACGTAAAGGCGTCCAGGCTTTCCATGGTCCTCAACCCAATAATATAAATTCACACAGTCTCAACGCGTTTCTCCCCATACAATTAGTTAGGGTTCATCAGGAGACAATGAAAAATGACTGGCCCAATCGCCTAATAGCTGTTAGGGGGGCTACTCATTCAGCAGCACACACCTCTCCATGTGGATGTATATAATGGACGAAACATGTCACTACTTCAGCATTTTCCCCCCCACAACTTGTTTCACTTACAAATACTGATGTAAATACTGACCAAATACTAAAAGTGTGACCGTGGCCTTAAAGACAGATTGGTGTAGGGGTATTATTTCTCTTCTAAAATGGAACCATGATCTTTGTGTGAACAGGGCCTACGAGAAACATACATAAAAAAATGGCCTGCCAAAGCTCACGATAGCCACAGCTATAGCAGAACTCATAGTAGAGGTTGATGCAAATGGGAGCTACAAATAGATTTTTCAAAAAAGACCCATGAACTTCCCTGACCAGATTGTTTAAAAAAATACTTAGATTCCAAATGGAACACAAATTATCAAGCATCTTTTCTCCTAACACTCTATTGTACTGTTCCTAAAATTCATTCTGAGTATTTCGAAATACATTTTCAATTGGGTGTAACCATTCTATTTGTCAAAGAGGTGTGTCTGTATATAATCTGATACTACTAGCCAGGATTAGACACAACTCCAACTGCGAACACCAAGATGGCAATTTACTCAACACACAGTTGTAAAATTTACAGGAGGACCCATATCCTTTTTGGGTGCATAAAACTTAACATATTTATTAATTCTTTATAAGGAATATGAACAAAAACAATTCTGCCAAGTTTTTTTTTGCAGTTAGATTTTTTTGCTATTTGTCGTGTTGCACAAGTGCAGTGTTTAAAGGGGTCATCCCACGAACATATTACATTTTAATCAAAAGAGCTTGGAATAAAAACAAGTTCCACAATTGGATGTGATAAAAAAAATAGTTCCTATGCTGAGATAACCTTAATATATGTGCCCGTTACATAGTTACATAGGTTAAAAAAAGACCTAGGCCCATCTAGTTTAACCTTCCTCCACCAATTATATTTTTTTATCACTAAGTCATTTATAACTAACAATGTTGTGTGTACTGAGGAAATCATCCAGCCCTTTTTTAGAAGCTGTTATAGTATCTGCCATTACTACCTCTTGTGGTAGGGCATTCCACAGTCTGACTGCTCTAACTGTAAAGAACTCTTTCCTATTTAGCTGCTGGAATCGCCTTTCTTCCACTCGCAGTGAGTGCCCCCTGGTCCTTACTACTGTCTTTGGAAGAAATAAGTCATGTGCCAGTCCTTTATATTGACCACACATGTATTTATACATATAAATGAGATCTCCTCTGAGACGTCTTTTTTCTAAGCTAAAGAAACCAAACTTTTTCAACCTGTCATCATATGTGAGGCCTTCTATTCCTTGTAGTAGTCTAGTTAACCGCCTTTGAACTGACTCTTACTTCCTTTTTAAAATGTGGAGCCCAAAACTGAATCCCATATTCCAGATGTGGCCTTACAAGTGATTTATAGAGGGGTAACAATACGTTTTGATCACGGGATCTAATCTCTTTTTTTATATACCCTAAAATCTTGTTAGCTTTTGCAGCTGCTGCTTGACATTGAGTGCTGCTGCTCAGCTTACTTGTAATCAGAATCCCCAAGTCCTTCTCCTGTTCTGTAGTCCCGAGTTTACTTCCATTTAATGTATACGCAGCTATAGGATTACTCCGTCCTAGGTGCATTACTTTACATTTATCAACATTAAATCTCATTTGCCAAGTATCTGCCCATTCTGACAACTTATCCAGATCTTTTTGTAACATTGTACTAGGTACAGTACTATGTACTGTGTAACATCTGTGTCTGACCGTTCAGGGACATGGTCTAATCATTCCACATCTCCTGGACAGGAGAGAAAACAAGAAAGTATACAGACAGAACAGCATGGGATCACAGCTGGTGCTTTGTGTAAGGTAAACCATTTCCTTGCCTGTTTAAAAACACAGAAAATGTTTTAAAAACTTTTTTATTATAAGATTGACTAAAAATTACATTGTTTTTAAGACCAGCCCTTTAACTGTAGGCAGGGTGTGTACTGGAAGCCATTGCCAACAAAGAATTTCCTTACCAACGCTTTTTAAAAACAGGCAGGGAAATGTTTTCCCTCACAGAAAGAATGAGCTACAATCCCATACTGTTCTGTCTGTATACTCTCTTTTGCTTCCTCCCCTGTCCAGGAGATGTAGTATATGCCTATCATTTTCCTGCATGGTTTGACACAGCCGTTACACAGGGGCTTATTTATAACAACCCCCTTGACTTTATTCTGTGGGCCAGTATGATTATGACGATACCAAAGTTATATACTTTTAGACTTTATTGGTTTTTACATTAACTATATTTTTGAAAAAAAAAAAAAAATAAATATATATATATATATATATTTATGTATATATAACCTCATTTGTTTTGTGGTCGCAAATTCTGAGTGTCATGACTTTTTCACTATTTCATAGAAAGAGCTGAGTGAGAGCTTGTTTTGTTGTGGGGTAAGCCGTAGATTTGACTGGTACAAATTTTCGAGTATCTACAATTAATTTTTTTATCAGTTTATTTCTTTTTTGGCAGTAGACAAACAAAAAAAACAACATAAACAAATTGTTTTAACATTTTATTTTTACAGAGTTCACATTCAGTATAATTGAAGCATAAACTTTATTATATGGGTTGAAATAATAACATGAATGCCACATATATACCTTTATTATGTTTTACTACTTTTTCACAATAAAGTGTATCATAAAATTTGCCTTTTTTGGAACTCATTTTTACAGCCGTAACTTTATAAATTGTTTATTTACGAAGCTGTAGAAAAGCATCGCTTTTGGGTAAGTAGCTGTAGTTTTACCATTTTGGAATAAATATTTTTGAACACTATTTATCACACTTTTTGGTGCCAACATTAACAAAACAGCAATTATGGTGTAGATTTATATACTTTTTTATAACAGCGTTTCCTGTATGGCATGAAAAATGATAAATTCTTACAGTTTGGGTTGTTATGAACGTGGCAAGGCCAAATATATGCCTTATTAGACTGTTTTTCTTTAACAAATAATTATATTATTACAACTGTTTACATGTTGCTTCCTTTTCATTCTTAACCCCTTCACGACCATGGACGGATATATCCGTCATGGAGCGTGTCCCGTTAAGCCCCGCCCCCTGCCGCGGGCAGGCGGCGGCGGTCGGCACACATATCAGCTGTTTTCAACAGCTGACATGTGTGCCTGCTAGCTGTGGGTGGAATCGCTTCCACCCGCGGCCATTAACCCCTTAAATCTTGCTGCCAAAGTCTGGCAGCAAGATCTAAATGCGCGCGGCCATGTTTTTTTACTTACCGCCGCCCCCACCGGAAGTCACGTGCGATTGGTGGTTGCCATCGTAGACAGGGTCATGTGATGACGCCTGCAGCTATGATGTTTCACTTTCATTTTCCCTCGGCACGGAACAGAGGGAAAAAGAAAGTGACTGTATCTGCTGTTTACAGCTGTATAGCTGTGATCAGCAGATAGATAATAGCGATCAGATTGCTGATCGCTATAGCCCCCTAGAGGGCCTAGTAAAATAAAAAAAAAAGTAAAAAAAAAATTTTAAAAAATAAAAAAAAAAAACAAAAAAAACCAAACCTAAAAGTTCAAATCACCCCCCTTTACCCCCATTGAAAATTAAAGGGTTAAAAAATAAATAAATATACACATATTTGGTATCGCCGCGTTCAGAAATGCCCGATCTATCAAAATATAAAATCAATTAATCTGATTGGTAAACGGCGTAGTGGCAAAAAAATTCCAAACGCCAAAATTACGTTTTTTGGTTGCCGCAAGTTTTACGCAAAATGCAATAACAGGCGATCAAAACGTAGCATCTGCGCAAAAATGGTACAGTTAGAAACGTCAGCTCGAGACGCAAAAAATAAGAACGCTACGTGTTTCGGAAAATGGCGCAAAACGTGCGCCACTTTTATTGGACAAACTTGTGAATTTATTTTAACCCCTTAGATACAGGTAAACCTATACATGTTTGGTGTCTACAAACTCGCACCGACCTCAGGCATCATACCCACACATCAGTTTTACCATATAGTGAACACCGTGAGTAAAACATCCCAAAAACTATTGTGCCATCACACTTTTTTTGCAATTTTTCCGCATTTGGAATTTTTTTGCTGTATTCCAGTACACCATATGGTAAAGCTTATGGTTTCATTTAAAAGTACAACTTGTCCCACAAAAAACAAGCCCTCATATGGCAAGATTGACGGTAAAATAAAAAAGTTACGGCTCTCGGAAGAAGGGGAGCAAATAACAAAAACGCAAAAACGGAAAGTGCCCCGGGGCTGAAGGGGTTAAAATACTGTACTTACTAGTCACACAAGGGACCCTGGACATGCAATCATTTGGTCACATTGATAATACACTGTAGTACTTAAGCACAACAGTGAATAATCTAACCTCAATGTTTAAATGACAAACTATCAGGCCTCACCCTTATTGGAATCTGATTAGTTGATGGATATGGCAGACATCGAAGCTATTGTCAGGCCTCAGTGATTATCACACCCCCCAATCTCATCGCAGGAGTGCCAATGGGCTGACAGGGAGAACTATCTGACAGCCGCATGTGAGGGGTTAAAGTGTTGGGATCAGTGCAATGTCCAGTCTGGGCACATGCAGCTGGTTGTGTATTACAGCTAGCACCTGTAACACCTGAATTCCTGATGTCCGTCAGATATGACTGTACACCTGATTACAGGAAATTATCTGCAATCTGGACATACAGTTAGGGGTACTTCTCACATAGCGAGATCGCTAGCGAGATCGCTGCTGAGTCACGGTTTTTGTGAAGCACCAGTGACCTCATCAGCGATCTCGCTGTGTGTGACACTGAGCAGCGACCTGGCCCCTGCTGTGAGATCGCTGCTCGTTACACACAGTGCTGGTTCATTTTTTGGATGCTGCTCTCCTGCTGTGAAGCACACATCGCTGTGTTTGACAGCGAGAGAGCAACGATCTGAATGTGCAGGAGCAGGGAGCCGGCGTATGGCAGCCTGCGGTAAGCTGTAACCAAGATAAATAGCGGGTAACCAAGCAAAGCCCTTTGCTTGGTTACCCGTTATTTACCTTGGTTACTAGCATCCGCCGCTCTCACGCTGCCAGTGCCGGCTCCCTGCACAAGGAGCCGGAGTACACATCGGGTAAATAAGCAAACCGGTTTCCTTATTAACCCGATGTGTACTCTGGCTAGGAGTGCAGGTAGCCAGTGCAAAGAGGTGTGCGCTGGTAACCAAGGTAAATATCGGGTAACCAAGTGCTTGGCTACCCGATATTTACCTTAGTTACCAAGCGCAGCATCGCTTCCACGCGTCGCTGCTGGCTGGGGGCTGGTCACTGGTCGCTGGTGAGATCTGCCTGATTGACTGCTCACCAGCGACATACCAGCGATCCTGACCAGGTTAGATCACTGGTGGGATCGCTGGAGCGTCGCTAAAGTGTGACGGTACCCTTACATCCATCTGGAGGAAGAGGCTCAAAGAAGTAGTGCACTACTTTTACATTGATGGCCATTGCTTAGGATAGGTCACCAAAGTCTCAATGGTCAGAGTCTGACACCCTGCCGATCAGCTGTTCTCGGGGACGGTGGCGGCAAGAGGCAGCTGGAAATGCTCAGTTCTGGAGCTGTCCTGCCTTCTAATAGTGGCCCCGGCCGGGTACTGCCCATCCACCTCCTTAAATGTAGCATTGCTTTATCTTAAGTTGAGCACCAGTACATCTGTTAATCTGCTAGAATGCATCTTTGGAGGGTCTATTAGTAGTGTCAACTAATGTGCCTTATTGTTTCACTGTTTTGTGGAGTTTCCCACAGTTGTCTGTATGTACCTCCAACAGGTAATAAACCTCTACGACAAATCTATTTTCAAAAGCCTAGTGCAGAAAAAGTTACTTAATTCCAGTAATAAATGAAGTGCAAATCAATAGCAGTGCAGTTCAGTTAGCAAGGCAGAAGCAAGGCACAAGCAAGACACACGCAAGACACAAGCAAGGGCATCAAGCTAATAGCCAAGGACGTCTCTCCTTCGAATTAGAAAAAGGGGAACTCAAGCCTTAAGACCCCTATACGCACTGAACTAACAGTGTCCAAACTCAGAAGACAGTGTCACGTGAGCAGGAGCCTCCCAACTCTCCCCCGAGAAATTATGTTGGGATAGATGAGGATAGGGCAAGTTCGATACTTTGGTTGTCACTGACAAGTGGATTCTGCCACCAACAGAGGATTCTTCTGGTACTAGATCTCTGGTAGAGAAGACCGTTATCGTGTTTTGGTTAGTGAGGGTTGTTTCTGTGTTTAGAGGAATGAGGGGAGATGGTTACTGGCCGATAATCACCTGAACGGTCATACGACAGAAATCTATTTCATCGAGGTCCCCTAGTTGGTTTGGTTGACATTTGTTGGAGATCCGGGCCCTACCTCAACAACATGGGTAAAAACAGCAGAAAAATAAAAAGCATTTTGTAACTAGAGACTTTACAAATGGAGCACTAATTTATGCTAAATGTTTTAGACAAAATTCACCCTAAAATTGAGTTTCACTTGAGGCTGGAGTTTTCCACAGTTAATCAAGCACTGGGAGAAGTGGTTACACTTTATTTCTTCTCCTAAACTTTGCCAGCTGTGTAAGAAGTAAAATAAGAAAGAGCAAAGTACAAAACACTCAAAAGATCTCTTAGCTAAGAATGAAAGAAGACGATTAGACGAGCAGCAATTTGGTAAACAAAATTCCCAGAAATATAGACTAATGCATGGAACGTCCAGGGGCTTATAGTTCATGTGAAATAAGAGAAGAAGGAAAATGATGAATGGGACTGATGCATGATGTGGATGGTATTAATCCATGCACAAAGACATTACTATTCTCACTGTGCTAAATTGTTCAGCAGGTGATTACACTGACAAATATATTCAGACCATTGTTTCTTACAAAGCCCTTCATAGCTTGAAGCGAGATCAAAGTAGCTATGTTGTGAATTTAACCCAGCCTTGCAAAAAGAGGTAGATGTGACAGTCCTATTCGCCTCCTTTACAGAAGATGATGTACTTTGCCAAGATAAGAAAGGAGCAGGGGAGCTGGAGGTCAGAGAATCGGCATGAAGGAAAAAAACATCTCAGAAACAGCATGGCGTAAAGGCAGGAGAAATCTGAGAACGGCGAGGATTAGACAAGAACGTTATTAGGTGCTAGATTTCAGTTATTACACATCTTTCATAAACAGTTTGGAATATACACGTGTGAACAGTAGAGATGTTAAAGTTGACCCATGACAGGTTCATAAATCCACCATATCTAACCAATGACAGGAAGATTTCTTACAACATTGTTAACACCACAAAAATAATATAAATCCTTAGAGTAACCATCAGTTCAATCTTTATTTCATAAATCAATTCTACACATGACAATAAGCAACTTTGTTACATGTCTAACCAGAGACATGTGCTTTTATCACCTGAAGACAGATTTTGAAATGACAGATAGTAGAAGATAGTTGCTTTTTTAAATTCTATGAACACGACGAGAAAATCGGAGCAAGTGGAATGCGATAAAACATCGCATTCCACTCGGACCAATGTTAGCCTGTGTGTCAGCGCACATGAGCGATTATTTTCTCAGCCCAAATCGGACCGAGAAAACAATCGCAGCATGCTGCGATTGTAATGCGAGACTCTTTTCTCTCGCACCCATTCAAGTGAATTGGGCGAGAGAAAAATCGCACTGCTCTCGCTCTACACCGATATAACGCACGTGCAGAGCGAGAATCGCAATAGCCGGCAATGGAGGAGAGAGGGAGAGAAATCCCTCCCTCCCCTCCGCAGCGCCGGCCCGCCCCTCCTCAGTGCTAGCCCCGCAGCTGAGGTCCGATCGTACAGTCGGACTTCAGTCGCAGGGATACTAGCATGACACTCGGCTCCTGCTGTGCTGCTAGTGGGAGCCGAGTGTCATGCGAGCATCGCACTAGTGCCCCATGTGGCCCCGGCCTTAGGGTATGTGCCCACAATCAGGACTCGCTGCGTTCAGAACGCGGCGATTCCTGACCAAGGGGGCCACATGTCTCCTCCGCAGGAGAACGTACTGTAGGTTCCATGCGCTGCTGTCTCTCGCTTGTGTTTTCCCTACGGAGGACGCATGCGCTTCCGCAGCAAACAATTGACATGCTGTGCTCTGGAAATATGCTCCGCATGTGAGTGGTTGCGGCGCAAAAAAGAAGCATAGTGGTCACGGGATTTCTAGGAATCCCGTCCACTATGCTTATACTGTACACCGTAGCGGTTTGGACACAGCTAAGGTAGGCTGTGTCCAAACCGCTGTAAATACTGATCGTGGGCACGCACCCATACAGTTCTCCGTAGAACTTTATGATCACTAACTGTCATTAGTTCAAGAAACAGCAGTATAACAAGCCAGGTTCCACTCAGAACATACCTCGCAATGGTTGACCAAAGAAGTTGAGTGCACGTGCACTTGTGACCAGTATGAGAGAGTGTGTGAGCGAAAACACCAAATGTAACATTGCATTACTGTATACAGCACAAGCGATCAGATGATCACAGCCTAAAGTGTCCTAAGAGTACTATTAAAAACAGTGAAAAGTAAAAAAAGAAAAAAAAAAACAATTTATATATGTACACAAGTTCAAATCACCTCCCTTTTGCCCCATCAAAAATAAAGAAAATTAAAAAAAAAAATGCACATAGGTATTGTGCCTTCGGAAAAGTCAGACCTATTGTAGTATAAAACTAATTAACACAATCAGTAAACACCGCAAACAAAAAAAAATTAAAGACCGCCAAAGTTTAATGTTTGTTTGGTCAATGCAACACAACAAAAAATGCTGTAATAAGCAATTAAAAAGTAATATGTCTCTTAAAATGGTGTCACTAAAAACATACTCTTGCCCAGCAAAAAATAAGCGATCACATGACTCCCTTTGACAGGAAAATGAAAACATTATGGGTCTTAGAAAATGACAACACCCAGATTTTATTTTTTTTTTTTGCAATTTTGCAAATATTGGATTTTATTTTCACCAATAAAATAATCAGAAAAATGGATGATTGGCATCACCGTAATTTTACTGATGAGGAAAATCACATTGCAAAGTCATGGTTACCAGAAAATGTACGCCATAACAATAATTCCCAAAAATCATGCTGTCAACGTGAAATCCGTGCCACAACCACCGCCAGACACAGTGAGCAGAAAGTACAGTGCGGCTTGGGATTTTTATATGCCAAACTGCACCAGAGAATTTTTCATTTTTATGCTTTTTTTCTCGCCTTTGTCCAAGAGTCATAACTTTATTATTTTACCATTGACATGATTTTTTACAGGATGAGTTGCAGTTTTTTAATGACCTCATTCATCTTTCCATGTAATGTACTGAAAACAGGTAAAAAAAAATTAAAGGTGAAAAAACAAAAAAAAACAATTCCAACTTTCTTTAACAATATTTTTCTTACGGTTGTTAACGGGTAAAAATCTCTTGGCGACATCATTCATTTCCTCAGTATTAATGTAGGAAGATTTCACGAAAAAATGCTCGAGTCCTCCATTGACTTCCATTATACTTGGGTGCTCGAGTCTCATCTATCGTTACGAGACCCAAGCACTAGGGATGATCGAATACCTCAAATATTAAATTTCGCGAATATTTTCCGAATACCTCGCCGCTATTCGAATATTCGATGCGCAATGTAAGTTTATGTGAAGCCCGAATAGTACAGAATAGTTGTTATTCGGGTTTCCCACAGACTTACATTGCACATCGAATATTCGCGAATAGCGCCAAGGTAGTCGGAAAATATTCGCGAAGACAAATAATCGAAGTATTCGATCATCCCTATCAAGCACCCGAGTATGGTAGTGCTCGCTCATCACTACTCAGTATGATTGCATCAATCTGTAATGGTTTTCTCTTTCTATCGAGGGCTTGTTTTCTTTTGCGCACTATTTCAGGGTACATACGACATTTTGATCACTTTTCTTTAATCTAATTTTTGAGAAGTGAGGCGACAAAAAAAACCCAAAACGCTAATTCAGGCTTTTTTTTTTGCGATCATTGAATTAGATAAATATTGTTATATATTATTAGTTTGGGCAATTACATAGGTGGAAATGCAGGTATGCTAACTGTTGGAGGCCGTTAATTGCTGTTGTCTTGCTAGCTCCAATTGCATCAGCTACATTCTGATCCCGGCTATGTGAAACAACCAGCACCCAAACAGTATGCCGGCCACCGGGTGGTTAATGAGCAAACAAAGCTGCAAAATTGATCTTTCCAAAAGAATAAAAATACATAGATTTTGACAGAAGGGTTCTACCAGTGGTTGTTTTTAATTTCAAAATGGATGAGAGGTATTATTAAAAACATGGGGTTAACATTTAATATTCCCATTATTGGTAATAGGCTACATACACAAAAAGGAGTCAAAAGTTAATAAAATGTATTTTTTTTTATATAGCGCTAACATATTCCACAGCGCTTTACGTACATCAGGAACTCTGTCTCCATTGGGGCTCACAATCTAAAGTCCCTATCTGTATGTCTTTGGATTGTGGGAGGAAACCGGAGAACCCGGAGGAAACCCACGCAAACACGGGGAGAACATACAAACTCCTTGCAGATGGTGTCCTTGGTAGGATTTGAACCCAGGACCCTAGCGCTGCAAGACTGCAGTGCTAACCACTGAGCCACCGTGCCGCCCAAAGTTAATGATTTTAGGGTGAGGTCACACATACTTGCCATAGAGCTACACATCTGTAGCTGTGACGCCCCTGGACTATCAGGTCGTCACAGGGTATTGCACAATATGCCCTCCCGTGCAATATCAACCTCCTTCTTGGTTATGCGTCCCCAACTATATGGTGTTGCCTACATCAGCTAATGAAAATCCTAGGTACACACCCACCAGACACACAAGTGGACGGCCTGAGTGGAATAGAGTCGCCCACTAGGGGGGTTGGTTAGGGGAGGTCAGGAGTGTCAGGAGAAAGAGTTGTAGTTTTGGAAGTGAAGGAGAGAGGAGGTCAGGAGCAGGGCTTCTAGGCAGTTATCTAGGTGGCAGACGGTGGTCTGGGCCTAGAGGAGCTGCATCCCCGGTCACAGGGGATCGTGGCAAGGGGCACGGAACTGTCGAGGAGGACAGTCGGCGGCCTTGCACCATCACTGGGGTTGGACCAGGGCACGACAGGGTTTGTGGACCCTAGGTCAGGAGTAGCTTCAAGCAACCTGACAATTTACTTGACGAGAACGGAACCTTCAAGATCCGCTCTCCACCCGCTCCAAAATCGGGGTACTAGCGCAACGAGGGAGATAGGACTTTCCACACAACGGTCCAGAAAATCCCAAGCGTGAACCCTGAGAGCAAGCTCCCACACTTAGCCATAGTGGGGAGCGGGACCCGGTAAGTTCCATACTACCGGGACCAACAGAAAAGCAAACTTAGTGCCAGGAGGCAGGTCACAGATCACCAGGCAGCACCATTGTGGACGGGACCCGAACTAGCTCCCCTCAGCGGCAGCGGTATCCAGAACTTTGGTTTATCGTTTATCCAGTTGTCGGTGTCAGCTTAATGGACTGAGTGAGTATGCAAGTGACACCTTCACACCCAACGGCATTCCCCATTCCATCACCGAGTCCCAGGGCATCCCCCCTACCCATGGAGGGTTCTAACACCTGGCTGCCCCATTCAGTCACCCCCGGGTACTCCCAACTGCAGCGGTGGTACTCCAAATTACCACATACCACGGGTGGCGTCACGAACTGTAACACAATCCCCTGTAAATACGCCTTTCATTTGAGTGGCCGCACGACCCCCGGGTCCGGAGACCCCTCGAGCCACCGTGGATCTGGCTGCTGGCATGGGGGCGGCACATAGCCATACGTTGCAAGAACACAAGATATTTCTGTGCATGGGAGTGTTTTTAGCTGTGTTTTTGCAGTTAATATTTTACTTTTCACACAAGCACAAGAAAAACGAACATTACAGAACTGTGCCAATTTCTAGTAAAATTGCATGCTGCAGCGTACAACATCCAAGTTTTGCGCGCAAAAGGAAGCATTGATGGTGGATGTTGTAACAAAAAAAATTGAAAATAGGTGCTAAAGCAGAGCAGAAATGCAAGACGTCTCTGGCCACTGTGTGGTCAGCGAGCTACTTGCTGGTCTGTGGGACCCGCTATGGCAAGTTTGTGTAACCAAATAGTAATTTATCTGTAAAAGCAACATTTCATTCTTTTTCTGCAGTTTAAGGAGTCAAGCACACTTTCTTCTTGCTGGCCTATAATGTAGAGGCATAATACATCTCATAGGCATGCTCAATCCTGGTTAATGCTTCCAGGGCATGTTTGATGAAACTGGATGCGATTTCTTGTCCAGGAAAATACAAATTGATGGAGAGCGATCTCCTTTCTTAATTTCATAGTATGTATATGACTTGGATAGTGAAGGAGGTAAAATATGATCCAGCGGGTGATGACAGGTCTGTATTAAAAGATAAACCCACTGAAAGTTTCTAACGCAGAGTCATTTTTCATCATCCCTTGACAAGAGATCTGGAAGATCAGGGCAGTGAAAAGGCCAAAACCTTCTTAACTAACAATAGGCAACTGATTCCACAACAACATAAATTTGGTTGCAGATGGTTTAAGATATTTCATTCTAGACTAATAATGGATGCTGATGTTTACACTGCCTGCAATGTGAAAACCAATACAGAAATATACTGTACACTCAGCGGCAACCTTACTAATGTAGATACACCTCTTTGTACTGATTAGGACTCCACTCCTCTTGCCCCTGTGAAAAACCTAAATTTTGGATTAACTAAAGTTCTAACTGGAATGGGTCTGTTGGATATCTTGATAATGTCTAAAGGGTACTTTACACGCTGCGATATCGCTAGCGATAGATCGTCGGGCTCACGTCGTTAGTGACGCACATCCGGCGCCGATAACGACATTGCAGCGTGTGACACCAAGTAGCGACGATCAACGATCGCAAAATCATTTAAAAATGGTGATCGTTGACACGTCGCTCCTTTCCTTAATATCGCTGCTGCTACAGGTACGATGTTGTTCGTTGTTCCTGTGGCATCACACATCTCTATGTGTGACACCGCAGGAACGAGGAACATCTCCTTACCTGCGTCCACCGGCAATGCGGAAGGAAGGAGGTGGGCGGGATGTTACGTCCCGCTCATCTCCGCCCCTCCGCTTCTATAGGCCGGCCGCTGAGTGACGCCGCACGCACCTCCCCCATGAATGAGGGATTGTTCGGCGGTCACAGCGACGTCGCTGAGAAGGTATGTGCGTGTGACGCTGAAGTAGCGATAATGTTCGCTACGGCAGCGAGCACCAAATGTCGCACGTACGACGGGGGCGGGTGCTAACGCTCACGACATCGCTAGCGATGTCGCAGCATGTAAAGCACCCTTTAGGCTATGTTGGTGTATCTTAGCTGTCTCTCCCATAAACAGAAGCACTGGATTGGGGCAGTACTCCTGTGTTAGGCTATGTGCGCACGTTGCGTACAGTTCACTGCAGAAATTTCTACAGTGATCTGAAGAGCACATGTGCGCTTTAAATCGCTGCAGAAATGTCCGTAGTGAAGCCGATTCCATGCGCTCTGCCTGCAGCTCCTGCCATAGACAGAGCAGGAGCTGCCGGCAAAGCGCAGGAAAGAAGTGACATGTCACTTCTTTTTACGCAGCGCTTCGGCAGTAGCCGAAGCGCTGCGCTCTAAAACGCCACGTGCGCACGGCCCCTGCACAATCTCCATAGACTGTGCAGGGGACGCAGGACACATGCAGTTACGCTGCGCTACAAAGCGCAGCGTAACTGCATGTATTTACGCAACGTGCGCACATACCCTTACTCTATAAGAAAGCCATTAATAGACATCTTTGCTGGCGGTTTATCTTGGGGAGGACAAAGCTATCGGCTGTCCAATCCCAACTGGCATATCCTCCATATACAATAGAGTGTTCATCGAATACGTTGATATTGTAAAGTTTGTATGGGGTCCTTAAAGGGGTTTTCCCAAGAGCAATATTCATTTTAAAGTTTATTTTAATCAACAGATATTAGAATAATAATAAATTATACAATTGGATGTATTAAAAAAAATGTTTCTGTGCTGAGATCATCTTACATATGTGTCCCTGCTGTGTACTGTGTAATGGCCGTGTCTCACTGTGCACGGAACACGATCTGATCATACCACATCTCGTGGGCCGTGCAGGTAGTAATAAAGAACACAAACATTACAGTATGGGATCGCAAATTATTCTCTGAAGTAAAATACTTTTTAAAAACAGGCAAGGAAATGCTTTACCTCACAAAAAAGAATCAGATACAAATCACATGCTGTGCTATCTGTATACTCTCTTTTGCGTCCTCCCCGACTCAGGAGATGTGGAATGATCAGACCATGTCCCTGTACAGTCAGACACAGCTATTACACAGTACACAGCAGGGACACATATATACGATTATTTCAGCAGAGGAACATTTTTTTAAACACATTTAATTGTATAGATTAATATTATTCTAAAATTTATTGATTAAAGGGAAACTGTCAGGTGTAATATACACCCAGAACGATGAGCAGTTCTGGGTGCATATTGCTAATTCCTGCCTAACCGTCCCTGTATTTAGCAACATAGATAAAGAGATCTTTGGAAAAAGTACGGTAGTTGTAAAGGTCTTTTATCATATGCTAATGAGTGCAGGGACTATTTGCTAGGGCGTTAGATCCTGCGCTCACTCCACCCTTTTAGCATGGTAGTACGCCCACAGGGGCGTGCTAACATGTTATTCAATGCAGCGGTGACAGGTGTACCTGTGTCCGTTGTCACCGCTGATCAGAAGTCCCAGCACTTCCGGTCATGCTAACTAGACCTGTCTGAAGCCAGGACGCGTACACCCGTCTTCATACTGCACATGACCAGAGGTGCCAGGCATTCTGATCAGCGGTGCTAGCAGGACACAGGTATGTGCGTCACCGCTGATGCTGCTGCATTGAATAGCACGTTAGCACGCCCCTGTGGGGCGGAATGAGAGCAGGAACTAACCCCCATAGGAATAGTCCCTGCGCTCATTAGCATATCATAATAGATCTTTATAAATACTTTTTCTAAAGCTCTCTTTATCTACGCTACTAGATACAGGGACAGTTAGGCAGGGATTAGCAATATACACCCAGAACTGCTCATGGATCTGGATGAATATTGCACCTGACAGGTTCCCTTTAAAATCAACTTTTAAATTGACTTTGTGGGAAAACCCATTTAAGCCCACAAGGACAAACAAAATAAACATAGGGATTTGTTTGGTATTATCACATGTACGTATACATACATACATATATATATATATACAGTGTGTATGTGTGTGTATGTATATATATATATATATATATATATATATATTATATATATATATATATATACATATACACACACACACATACACACTGTATATATTATATACACACACACACACACCTTCCTGGAAGCAGTAATAGTCATAGAAAGCCACGAAGATTCACGGAAATAATGACATTTTACACTACTCCTCCTATTCTCGCCATTCCACCCTGTGGATCTAAGAGAACATCAGATTCAAGACACTTTCAATGTACACAATTCTGCTGTTGTGCATAATACTCCCGTAATAGCCTGTGATGTCTGTACATAAATATATACAACCTGTCATAATTCATACCACTATAATATAAATATAAAAGAACATATACTACTATAGTCTAAACATCTCAAGAGTTCAAGGCGAAAAATATAGTAACAATGCCTTCCAGAATCTTGTGGTGAGAAGATTTATCGATATTTTATAAACCACATTTTATCTGCTCATTATTTGCCGGTTTTTCTGAAAGCGTCAAAACACAAATATTTATGGCAAGTCTGCAGTCCATAAACTTGGCTTCATCATAAAAGAGCGCATCAGTAACACATCCCCATTTGTAATATTTGGAGTTTTTGGAGTATTCTTGTGTATATATACACAACGCCTTCTTATTTGCCAACATTTCTCTAGTCGATTTATCGCTCAACAGATCACCATTCAGGGCATTAACATTTAACAAATGTGTTTTCACAAATCTAATTATGCCCTGTCTTATTTTTAGTGCTGAAACATTGGTTGGCTGTGCTTTGATTAAAAAAACTACATCTGCCATTGGTTTGTCCATCACCTGCAGATTAGAGAGCTCCAAGTGTCTAAGCCAGGCATTGCCTTCTTGGAAGACATCCCAAGCCTTTTATAGAGTTTGAGAGATGCGCTTGAAATAGGATGGAAGAAATGTACTAAAATAGCCAAAAATCGGTCACCTTCAAGCACAGAGCAAGATGGTATTTTGTGCAAGAACTTGATATTGCCCAACCCATTCCTCAGCTCTCTGGAGCCAAAGCAAGAATGACTGTTACTGGAACCTCCTTGTGTACTTCTAAATGATCAATTGTTTTACATCTCACTGCTAAGCCACACGGATAGTAGTTGTATTCTGCATTCAAATGTGCTCAGCTTCTCACGGCCATTTATTACAGTCAATTCCATATTAATTTAAGCAGTATGTTCTATGAATTTGCATAATTTTTTGTATAGTTTTTAAGAGATTTGCCCCCACAAAAAATATTTCTCTGTTATTTTTATTTTTTAAATAAATGCTTACACGACTTGAACTTGCTGTTAAATGCTTTTTATGGCATGCTCTGTTTTCTTTTAAGTTCTTCGAGAACGCCCAGCTAATTTAAAAAGGGTGTTACATAGAAAACATTTGTGGACCATGGATCATAAATGAATGAATGCTGAGTGTCCAACTGCCAGGATCCCCAAGAATCGTGAGAACCACAGTGCCAGCGTTCCCTGTGAGCAGTACTGCAATCACTATGTCATTCACTTCTATGGGTCTAATACAAAGATAATGTGCATGAAGCACCACTACTCCATCAGGCAAGGAATGAAGCAACAGTCACAAATGCCAATTGTGTAACATTTAACTACATCTTAGATAGAAAAGACATACGCCAGCAAGATATATGTTAGTGCAGAATCTGTATTGTTAGCGCTGGGTGTCCAGTGTGTGAAGCTCCGCTACAAATATACCTTTACCACCTATCCAGTAGATCAGGGATAAGTTTAGTTAACAGGAAAACCTTTTTAATGCAGGTATCAAAAAGCTACTGTAACGCTTGCGGACGGTGTAGGAGAAGCAAGCAAGGTTAGTGGACCCACTGAACCACAGGGGGGACCCGGGCTCACCCTTTAGTGGGAGGGGCTTAACTAAAAAGCCTACCATGAGACAGACGCCAGATACCACTCACTGGGCAGTGACTGGTGCTGTGGCAGCTGACCCCAGGAAAGGAGACGGACTCAGATATAGACAGGTGCAGGCAGGTACAGGTGGGATAGCGGAGGCAGACAGGCAGGTGGGTACGGAAAGGTATGGTGGGCATCGCAGAGAGAGATCGGTATGGAAGACAGGTACAGGTAATGGACACAGGGGTAATGGGACAGGAGCTCGGGACCTGACATCTAGGTATGCAGACTGGAAACTAACTGACTAACTAAAGGTGTTGCGCAGACACCTCCCATAATGAGAGGGCGACAAAAACATAGTGCCTCTCAGCCAAAGGCTGAGAGGCATTTCCTGGAAATAGTGCTCCGACCCTATAAGAGGAGGGCCAGTGCACACTCCTGTCCCTAAGCACACTCCTGGGAGACCTGGCTGTGTGCACAGGCCTCAAGAGGAGGAGGAAACAGGAGCAAATGTAGACAGCCGCAGGGCAGCAGATGAGAAAGCCACCTGGCAGGGTCGGTGAGTAAGTCGACGTCCCTGCAGCGGCACCAGCACTACAGCTACTACTAATGTAAGAGTACTAACACGCCACTCATACAGGGACCTTTGGAATCCATGTCTTCTTGACTGGTGGGGGTCTCTACACTAGGACTCCGAAAATAAGCACAAAATAAAACTTCAATCAACGTTTTTGGCACTTAAAAACAAAACAAAAACTGTGTAAGTCCATGTGGGCAAAACCAGAGAGTTTTCACTGATGGCATGTACAACTTCTTTCTTACACTGACCAATCAAAAAAAATCAGCAACACACTGGGGAAAGAAGAACAGCCCCCCTTAACAGCATTGACAAACAGCATGCTCACTGCAGAGTAATGACGTGCTTGAGCACAGCAGACAAGAGTGAGATTTCCTGCCAGCGTTCAGCTCTCATCTCTAGCACTCAGTATGGGGGGACGGACAGTACTGCAGATGTAGGTCTCATTACAAACACTCTAGTAGCTTTTCACTCAGTATGAAATTAGGAAAAAAAATTTCTAAGAAAATATTCCCTGCAGCGCCTATTTCGTATATCCACTTCAACATAGAGAATGTTGTGAAAGGTCTTTTTTAAAACATCTCGTTCACATTAGGTTTATCTACTTAAGACTGTACGTATTTCGGGCTAAAAATAATTTTTACAATTAGTTTTCATTAAAGATTTTGCACCATTTTGCCTTTACAAACTCATTATTTCCCTGCACAGTCAACTTTACTGTCGTCTGTGGTCACAAATCAGCCAAAGGTAGCTCAGAAAAAGAAGGATACAAGTTACAAACTCCCTTTCAGACTGTCATAGTGAGCGGATGGATAAATTCTTAGCTAAAGCATTCTTCAGTTAGTAAAAACAGTGTAAAGCCTGCTTTACACGTTGCAATATCGCATACGATATCGTATGCGATTTGCAACGCCCCCATCGTATGTGTGGCACGTTCAATTTGTGCCGCACAAACGATTAACCCCCATCACATGTACTTACCTTCCATAGACCTCGATGTGGGCGGCGAACGTCCACTTCCTGGAGTGGGAGGGACGTTCGGCGTCACATAGACGTCACGCGGCAGCCGGCCAACAGAAGCGGAGGGGCGGAGCTGAGCGGGACATAAACATACCGCCCACCTCCTTCCTTCCGCATTGTGGGCCGGGAGCCGCAGGACGTAGGTAAGATCTGTTGATCGTTCCCGGGGTGTCACACACTGCAATGTGTGCTACCCCGGGTACGATGAACAATCTAACGTGCAATTCTAGAGAAAGGTACGATGTGTATGCGATGAACGTTTTAACGTTCAATCGCACGTACCTGTCACACACTGCAATGTAACTTACGATGCCGGATGTGCGTCACTTACGACGTGACCCCGCCGACATATTGTAAGATACATTGCAGCATGTAAAGCAGGCTTAACACACAAAGGCTATAAAAGCGAACGTTGGAAAACTGAAATTGAAACCCAATTTCAAAATTGATTTCTTTTTTTTTTTTTTTGACCCAATTAAATGCAAAAAGTCTCCACAGGGGGACACACCCGTTGAACCAAAACTTTATGTCAAAGAGTAACCGTCGTTTCATTCATAAATCAATAGTACACATTAAAATAAGCAGATGTGTAATGTATCTTATCAGACAAATTTGCTTCTTTCTCTGCCAGAATTGATCAGTCATTATCAAAATTCTCAATTCTGAAGTAAACTCTGTATTCAGTAAAGACTTTCCCATTACTGAGATAGGAATGGCGGCTTTTACTGATGAGATTCTATGATGGCGAGAGGAGGGAGGAGCTAGAGGCAGAGGGAGGAGCTAGAGGCAGAGGAAGGAACTAGAGCTGATCACTTCTGGCAGAGAAAAGCTAATTTGTCTGATAAGATATATTACAAAGTTGTTTATTTTCATGTGTACTATTGATTTATGAAATAAAAATTAAATGTACACTTGAAATGTACTATTCAAAACGTTTTGATTACTTTTGAACCTTTTATATCCCTATCTATATTAAAAAAACACCTAATTTAACCACTTCCCATCCTTAATTATATTTTGCGCTTTCATTTTTTTCTTCCACTTTCTCCAAGAGCCATTTGCTTTTTTATTCTTATATATCTTATTTACCATATAATGAACAGGGAAAGAAAATTGTAAATAGATTAAGTTGAGAAGAAATAAAAATGCAATTCTGCCACTTTTTTAAGGGGTTTTGTTTTACGGCATCGATTGTGTGGCAGAAATTACTTTGCGGAATGATTTTCCAGGCCATGAAGTAAAAGAAAACTGCACGGACATAGAACACTTTAAAAAGTCACTAAATTTTAGCTCAATGCAAAGTTTAGTAAATAATTTTACCTAAATTTGTTTTTTCCTTTTTTTTTTACTTAAAAGGTTGGAGTTTGGTTCTTGGTTTGAAGTTAGTGTTAGGGCTCATGCGCACGAAACTGCATAATATTCTGCAGCGATTTGACAGCACATGTGCGCTTCAAATCGCTGCAGAAACACTGCATAATGAATGCAGTATTTTTGTTAAAAAAAAGTGCCGATTTCATGCGCTCTGGCTGCTGCGTCTCCCATAGACAGAGCAGGAGCTGCATCCAGAATGCAGAAATAATTGACATGCTGCTTTTATGAATGCACGTATTTGGGTCAAAATTTTAGCACCCAAATCGCTGCGTTCATAAAAGCAACGTGCACACGTGTCATGCACAAACTTCATAGATTGTGCAGGGGACGCAGGACGCATGCATTTACGCTGCAGTGCAATACGCAGCGTAAATTCATGTCAGTTCTATAAACAGAGTGTCCAAATACTTCTGTTGAAGGAGACATTTCAAGACAGGACCCGTGCCTATTCTCAAAGACATTTTTCCCATTGGATTCAGAGCACTAAGCCAGAGTCAAGATCCAGACGAGTTTCAAAGCAATTTGGGGTTCTGATCTGGTATAAATCCTAAGTCATATGAAAAGGCTTGTTTAAAAGGCCACTTTTGACTTTTAGGATTGCAACTTCCAATAGGTGGCACCAGAGTTTGTCTCCTTCCTGAAGAGACAATTAAAAGCAATTCACAAATTTTTGGCTCATACCCTTCTTGATTCTCTTATTGATGACCAGGGCAGATTTTTCTTAAATGAAGAATAATTAATTCAGTTTGTATGATAGCCAAATGGTATCTTCCTAATAAAGGTCAGATTCCTACATGTTGTTCTTTTTTAACATCTCTCTCTGATTTTACAAGAGTTTTGATTACAGGCAGAGTCTTCAATTTCACTTTGAATCCTTAAAAGGATTGTTCTTTTGGACAGGGTACTGTTCCTTTGTGACAACGCCGTTCATTGAAAAGGGTCCTCTATACCCTCCAGCTGACAGATGTCTGGAACATATGAAATCCACAAAGTGAAAGGCTACACATAAATTTGTCCCCTACACCCTTTTCATAGAGCTACATAGAATTATTTCTTTTGAGTCACCATGCGCTCTTGTGGCAACAATCTACTTCAATTGGAGACATATTGTGGTTGGACCATGCTCCAATTTTTCTTTCCTTTTCCTTTTTCCAACCAAAGCTCTTGGGCATGGAGATTCATAGTTTCATAGTGTTTAAGGTTGAAGGTAGACTTAGATCCATAGAGTTCAACCCATGACCTAGACTAACATGTTGATCTAGAGGAAGACAAAAAAAACCATGGGAGAGACAGTAAGTGCAACATTAGGGGGAAAAATGTCCTTCCTGACTCCACATACAGCAATCAAACTAGTTCGCTGGATCAACAGCCCATCACAGAATCTAGTGCACATAACCAGTAATAGTATATTATATTTGTCAAGAAAGGTATCCAGGCCTCTCTTAAATTTCAGTTTGAACGATAACCTTCTTAAAAGAATCTATGCACAACGGATTTGAAAGAATCTACTCACTCCATCATTAAAGTTCACGTCAGATCAAACCTCAATTCATTTACAATGGGAAACTCAAAGTGTGACATGAGGAGTATCCTAATTAAGTATGGTTCTAGACTTAAAAAAAAAAAGAGACCTCTGAAGCTTGATAATTTATTACATCAGATATATATCCTTGAGATCTTACACACGCAAACACTGTCCCCAACTGACATCTAAAAAGAGAAAAGAACTCAGAGCATTAGGCTGGGGCCACACGGGGCACTAGTGCGATGCTCGCATGAGACTTGGCTCGCGCTGGCAGCACAGCAGGAGCCGAGTGTCATACGAGTCTGCCTGCATCTGAGCTCCGATCATGTGAGCAGACCTCAGCTGCGGGGGGCGGGCTGGCTCTGCAGAGGGGCAGGCTGAAACGGAGGAGGGGAGGGAGGGATTTCTCTCCCTCTCTCCTCCGTAGTCGGCTATTGCCATTCTCGCACTGCACTGGCAGTACACCGGTGTACCGCGAGTGCAGTGCGATATTTCTCTCGCCCCATTCACTTGAATGGGTGCGAGAGAAAGAATCTCAGCTTACAATCGCAG
Organism: Anomaloglossus baeobatrachus; assembly: GCF_048569485.1. NCBI lineage: Eukaryota > Metazoa > Chordata > Amphibia > Anura > Aromobatidae > Anomaloglossus > Anomaloglossus baeobatrachus. The sequence goes on along the minus strand of NC_134355.1, from coordinate 84,917,076 downwards.
CATGCTGCGATTGTTTTCTCGGTCTGATTTCTCGGTCTGATGGTTAGGGCTGAGAAAATAATCGCTCATGTGTGCTGACACACAGGCTAGAATTGGTCCAAGGGGAATGCGATGTTTTATCGCACTCCACTCGCACTGATTTTCTCGCCGTGAGGCTTAGGGGTGCTTCACACACAGCGAGCTCACTGCCGAGATCGCTGCTGAGTCACGCTTTTTGTGACGCAGCAGTGACCTCATTAGCGATCTCGCTGTGTGTGACAATGAGCAGCGATCTGGCCCCTGCTGCGAGATCGCTGCTCGTTACACACAGCCCTGGTTCGTTTTCTTCAAAGCCGCTCTCCTGCTGTGACACACAGATCGCTGTGTGTGACAGCGAGAGAGCGACAAATGAAGTGAGCAGGGAGCAGGAGCCGGCGTCTGACAGCTGAGGTAAGCTGTATCCAAGATAAACATCGGGTAACCAAGGTGGTTACCCGATATTTACCTTAGTTACCAGCCTCTGCAGCTCTCACGCTGCCTGTGCTGCCGGCTCCGGCTCTCTGCACATGTAGCTGCTGTACACATCGGGTTAATTAACCCGATGTGTACAGCAGCTAGGAGAGCAAGGAGCCAGCGCTAAGCAGTGTGCGCGGCTCCCTGCTCTCTGCACATGTAGCTGCATTACACATCGAGTTAATTAACCCGATGTGTACTGTAGCTAGGAGAGCAAAAAGCCAGCGCTCAGTGTGCGCGGCTCCCTGCTCCCTGCTCACACTGGTAACTAATGTAAACATCGGGTAACCATACCCGATGTTTACCTTAGTTACCAGTCTCCGCAGCTTCCAGACGGCGGCTCCGTGCAAGCGCAGCGTCGCTTGCACGTCGCTGCTGGCTGGGGGCTGTTCACTGGTCGCTGGTGAGATCTGCCTGTTTGACAGCTCACCAGCGACCATGTAGCGATGCAGCAGCGATCCTGACCAGGTCAGATCGCTGGTCGGATCGCTGCTGCATCGCTAAGTGTGAAGGTACCCTTAGGCCTTATAAGATCAAAAATCTCAGAGAAAGGGAAAAGTTCAAACATTTTTTTTATGAAAAATCAGATAAATGTGGGCCGCCTCTTTCAAGATTCCTCCATCCTTGCTCTGTTGCAACATACAGTATATCCAGTGCATCAAGAGACCTGATGGTAGGGATGTTCATAAACTAATCAAATTTATTGACATGTTCCTTCTTCATGTTATGAGAAGCTGTATAATTTCAAAGGTCACTATTCAGACCATACCCCTTTAGATCTCATTGATTAGATTGGGAAATATATCTAAGAAACTCCTTTACTTTACTTGGATCATCATTAGTGATGGGCAAGCACTAAAATGCTCAAATGCTTGCCACTCTATTCGAGCTGGTCAGATGCTCGGATGAGCTTGACACGAGTAACAAACATTATGGAAAGTCAATGATTGGCTTGTTCGCGTCTCTGCCCACATACAGCTTGCCATAAACAGAGCATTTCTGGAATGAGGGTGGTTTTTTTTGGGAGTGGGGTTACACTACATCTGAGAACCTTGACTGACTGGCTCTCCCTGGGGTGCCTGCACACATCATCTAGTTAAGCTAGCCTGTGTGTTATGGTTATTGTTTCAAAAACTAAATATCTGAGAACCTGCGATACTTGGCTGTACTCTGAAAATACCTGAGTACGCGAATGCGCGATCAAAAACGAGCAGCGCTGAGCACATTCATCTATCAGTAATCATCATGTCTCTGATGCAGCGGAAGATAATACACTGACAAGCAAAAAGGTATCAATGTATTGAACTTTTGACTTTCAGGTTCCATATCTCACCATCCACTACAGCTGAAAATGTGAGGCTACCTTCATTGTATAGACAATGATCTTGGATATCTTATACATAAATTTGACTTGCAACTATTTAATACATGATTGCAGGTTCTTGTCATGTCACTGCATTGTTACAGTTTTGCTCCTAATGATGGAAAAATCTTTTTTTTTTCTGTATACTACAAATTACAACCTGTTTGATCATTCCCTAATAGCTCAGCGTGTTATTCGTTTGATTCCTAAGTAAAAGGTCACTGGTTTGAATCAATTAGCAGCCATGAAGATTTCCCACAAAAGGAGAAACTGCATCATCCAGCTCATCAATAGGTGTGTTTCGGGCAACAAAATTGCCAAACTGCATCATGTGAGTGCCATGAAAATTGGAAGAATACGAAATGAAGACCATCCATCCATTTAAAAGCCAAGAGGTGGAAGTCCAGGCAACATATCGGAGTCAACAAGTTGGCTATCAGTTCTGGAGCGACAAACACGGCAATGGAGGTGGTTCGTATGCTTTGTAACTATAAGATCACAGACGTCCACGTAAGCACCGTGTGATGAACGTTACACAAAACTGGAGTGGTGGCTCGAAAAAAAGATGAAGAAGCCTAGACTTTAATATTGTCATAAGAAGGGTTGGCTCAAGTTCGCAAATACAAAAAGTTCAAAATTGAAAGCGTGTGATTTGGAGCGAAGATACGAAAGTCAACAAACTGGGCTCTAATGGGTGAATTGGTCTGGAAGAAACAAGGTAAATACAGGCTAATGAGAAATTGAAGAAACTATCAAGGTCGATGGAGGAAGCCTGATGATATGGGGTTGTTTCACAGCCAAAGGCATTGGATATCGAGGATTGATGCTGACCTATATGTGACTATCCTACAAGACGAGTTACTTCATACACTCAAGTACTATTGGTATGAAAAGGATGACAGTGTTCCAGCAGGACAATGACCCAAAGCATACATCGATATTGGAAAAGAAATGGTTCAATGACAATGAAATAAGGTGCTGCATTGGCCCCCAAAGTCTCCAGACCTCAACCCAAGTGAACACTTGTGGGTAGAGATGAAGAAAAAGCTGTATACATACCCAAGGGAGTCGATCAGTATGTACCAACATTGGAAATATGTAGGAGACCTGGGATTAGATTTCGGTAGGAATATTTATGCATCTTATTGAGAGCATGCCAAGAAGGACTCAGGCAAGGTTGAACGCCAAAAGAGGATTTATAAAACACCGTACTAACAAAATAATAAAAATTTAAATTTTGATTTTTAGGAGCAAAACAGTAGCAATGCAGTGCATGACAAGAATCTGCAGAACTAATATATATCATATGCTATATAGTTGCAAGTCAAATTTATGTATGAGACAGACAGACAATATAACAGACTACCATCATTTTATAGACTAACATTTGAAACTGTTGTGCAAGATGAGATATGGAAAATGAAAGTCAGAAGTTCAAAACATTGTTACCCTTTTGCTCGTCAGTTTATCTCAGAGGAGGAAATCAATATTGCAAGTCAATAAATACTCTCCGGTACATGCTCTAGAACAGATGGATTCACACTGGTATTTGATACATTTTTTAGAGCCCAATTAACTACAGTAATGGCTAAAACCTTTACATTAGAATTCTCCCTAAATCAAGAAAGGATCTTTCAGTCACAGTTAATTATTGTTCCAATGCCTTGTTAAATGTTGACATTAAATTATTATCAAAGATATCTGCAGACAGAATAGCTTTTTTGCTGCCTTCCCCTATCAATGCAAATCATTTATGATTCGTTAAAGGCCAAGAGACAATGTTGACACTTCTAAAGCTAAATATAAGTCCACAACCCTTGGTCTATTATTACTGTTAATGCAGAAAAGGCCTTCATTTGGGTTCATTGGGAGTTTAATGAAGGAGGTGTTATTGGACATAATGTGAGATAGTGATAGTGACAATAGTGATGGGCGAATCCGGACTGTAGAAGTCCAGACCCACGCGGGATACGTAGTATCCGTGCACCAACCCCGGGCCCGGAGTTCTCAGGGAACTCAGGGTAACTATCCAGAACCGGCCACCAAGGAAATTTAAAAACTAAAAAAAAAAACCAAAGAAAATAGGAATAAAGAACGTGTGTTATACTTACAGAGTCTCTCTTGTGGCTGTAAAACTATTACTGGGGCCACTCATTAACCTTATACATATTCACTTCTTCCCCCACCCGCGAGCAGTCCCGGTGTCTGTTATTGTTTTTGATACTGTATGCTATGTTCAGTTTGCACCAGTTCAGACTATAAAAGATTAGGGAGTGCCTGCAATTCTTCTATTTTGTGATTGGTTACAGTCAGACCTCACCCCCAACCTGTGTGACAGAGTGTCTGACTGCTTGGAATCACAAATACCATGTGAATCCCTTACAGTGGTGTAAAATAAATAATAAAAATTGCCATAGGGTCCCCCCATATTATGATATTAAGCACAGATAAAGCATATGGCTACAGGCTGCAGCCCCAAGAGGTGTGCTAATCCTATCTGTGTATCAAAATTAGAGGGAACCCATGTGGCTTTTTTTTAAATCATTTAAATAATTTAAAAAACCGACATGCATTTCCCCCTTCAATTTTGATACCCAGCCATGATTAAGCTGACAGCTGAGGGCTGGTATTCTCAGGCTGGGGAGATCCATTGTTATTGGGCCCTCCAAGCCCTCTGCATACGCCCAGAATTTTCGCATCCATTAGATACAACAAACCCAGCACTTTAACCTGCTCATCCCAATTGCTCTGGTGCGGTGGCAATCAAGAGGTTAATGACCGCTCGCAGCTGCCACTAAGCCCTAGATTAGTAATGGGAGGCATTTATGAGACCCCCCCATTGCTACTCTGTAAGTGAAAAGAAAAACACAAACACCAAAAAAATCCTTTATTTGAAATAGAATGCAAAAAAAACCCCACCCTAATACACAGGTATAAAATAGGTTCTGTAATTTACAAATCAGCATCTTTTGCGGATGATATTATATCTCTCTCAATCTCGAAAGTCCCTACCCTTTTTAATGAAGGAGTTTGAAAAATTTGGTTTTCTAAGTGATTTCAACGTAAACTACTAAAATCTGATGCCTTGAATATATCACTACTGCAGGAAGAAGTCAACTATGTGATGGAGAAATTTCTGTTCAGATTGCAGTCAGAAGCAATACCATATTTGGGAGTGTCCAGTCTGATTATTTTAAACTTTTTCTTCTTAATTATCAATCTCTTTTAGATTGAACTCAAAGACCTTGTGGTCTACAGTAAATTGAAATTATCTTTGTTCAGAAGGATAAACGCTATCAAAATGGATATCTTACCTCGCTTCCTATATAATTTTTCAAACCATTCCCATTTCTCTACCTTACAGCCTTGTCTGTAAGATATGTTCTGCTTTGGTTAGGTTTGTGTGGGGTAGATCTAGACCCAGAATTTGCATATGAACATTAACTTATCCCAAATCTATAGGTGGAGCAGGTCTCTTTAAGTTCAAAATCGTTGTGTGGTTCTCTGGGCCGAACCTGGGTTGGTGCCATTTGCTGTATATTGGGAGATTTGTATTTTCTTACTGCGTCTTTCCCTTCCCCCCTCCCACTTTTCTAGACAATACCTTCTTAATTGTTCCTCTGGTTTTTTTTACATAAAAGCATATTGAAATTAACACTTCTGTTTATGATTGAAAATCCAAATACTGGTCATTTCTGCATGCCACTTCCTTGTTAAACATTTAGTTTTATATTGGATGATGGTCTTGTACCACCAATTATTCATAATGCAATACGTGTGTTTTATATTTATTTTTTTTGCTGCATCATTGTCTGTTAGGGCTAGGATGCACGTCAAGTAAAAATGTACAAGTAGAATGGGATATATATATATATATATATATATATATATATATATATATATATATATATGTATATATATATATTATGTATATGTATATATATATATATATATATATATATATATATATATATATATATATAAAAACAAAAAAAAAATCGCATTCTATCCGGACCCATGTTATTCTATGGAGCCGTTCCCATCTGCGATTATTTTTTTTTCAGCCCTAATCGGACCAAGAAAACAGTTGCAGCATGCTGCGGGAGGAATCTGATCCGTTTTCACTCGCACCCATACAAGTCTATGGGTGCAAGTGAAACATTGCATTGCACTCATATGACAGCAGAGTGCAATGCGATAATCACATCAGCTGGCAATGGAGAAAGGGAGATAAATCCTTCCTTCTCCTCCGCAGTACCCGTCTTGTCCTCCGCAGCTGTGATCCGACCGCAAGATCACAGTGGCATGACACTCGGCTTACACTCGCAGCACAGCGGGAGCAGAGAGTCGCATCTGATGCACTCGCATCGGATGCCATAAGCTCGTGTGGCCCCAGCCTTAAACTTGACGTTCAATAAAAACAGATTCAACACAAAATTTTGCGTCCTTTTCAGTGTACCCACCAGTTTGGGGCAACTGCCTCAGAATGGGTTGAACCGGCTCGTAGCCACACCCAGCCATTAAATTCATCCATAGTGGTAACGTTTCTTACCCAAGAAATGTTACTCCAGTCCATGACTGGAGCAGCATTTCTGCAGAGGCCACTGATGATTTGCACCATTCATTGGTGTGCGTCACTTAATGAATTTAATACATCTTATTCCTGAATGTCCCTCATTATAACACCAGTCAATTAATAGGGGGCTCAAGTTTCCAAATTGAGTTTCCTAAACTACATATCTGAGCCAAGCCAAAAAGTGCAACAAAACCCTAAATTTTCCATTTTGTAATGAAGTATTATGTTTCTTTAGAATGTTTTGGGGAGATTTAACAAAACTGGCACAAATAAAAATTTAAAAAGAGTAAGTACAGATCACTTATGAAAAAAGAAGGAAATTTATCAAAACAGGAACTTGGGAAAAGTAGAAAAACAGATTCCATTCTAAATTGGTTGCTATCTGAAACTTTTAGGATTTTCCCTGTTTTGATTATTCTGCCTTGTTGTCCTAAGGAATTCTCTAACTTTGGCCAACAGACCCACACACCATGTGAGGGCACACTTATTTTCTTGGAAGATAAACATTTCTTTGGAAGGGTAGCATGCAGAGAAGAGCAGGTACCACGCATTACGAGTAATTATCACCATATGCCCCGACTATTAAGGTGTCAGCATAATTTGAGTACAAATGTAATATATATGATGGCGTTTCATTTTGCCAAAAATTGGAAATGCAGGCTTGTATTTTTTTTTCCCCCCTACAGAACTGCACACGATGTGTAACTTGTACAAAAGCCATAAGGCCGGTTTAATTATCTCTTTAAATACACTTATGTAAATCTTAGTTTGGATGGTAAATAGCGGCATCTGCTCACTGTCAGCAAGAACCGTCCAAGTCAATTTTGATTTCTTTCACAAACCAAGTGCACTTGTTTTATCCTTCTTAGTCCTCAGGGGGAGAATTGGGGTAACTGGAAACCACTTCACTAGTCAGATTTATGCATGACACATCAAATGCTTCTTTTGCTATTTTTGTATAGATAAAATTACCCTTTATGCAAAGGACATTATCCAGAGCTAAGCTATAAACAAATTTCTTCGCAAGCTGGAAGAATTTCTTTTTTATCTGGCAGGCACATGTGAAAAAAGCAGCTCTTCAGAATATATTCCCAAATACCTCACTTCATAAGTCACATTTATTTATATGACGGATGTAAAATGTGGGTAAAGTTTTGAGGTTTACAAGCGCACCTTAAATGAAAACCTGCAGTAGGACGAGTTTCTATATACCGTATATATTTTTTGCTTTGTCAGTAAATTGTGCATTGGTTTCTATCACTATAAAGTCCTATATAGCCCAATTTCTCACTTAAATCGGTGCTCGTACGCAGTGTTGTGGTCATTTATATCATGGTTTATTCCCATACAGTGTGCAATTAGCCCATGTATAAGACTTTTGCATGCTCAGACCGGCTGATGAGGTTATGAACCCTCGTTTGTGGATTATTGCCGGTCTAAATGGCCCTTCAGACTCAATTCAGCTTTGACACAGACATTTTAGAGCAGAACTTTGGTGCCACCACAGAAATATATAACATGCTACTTATTCAGTGCAGGAAAAGCCTTGGTACTGTATTGCCGCCTGAGCAACAATGTGGTTATTCCTCATGAGGCAGAAGTCCAATAGCCACTTTTATGTCAAAATTCCCACCAGCATTTTGGCGCATTTTGCCTAGTAAATCTTGCAGTTTTTAATCGTCCCCAATTTAAAGGGGCTGTCACGGACTAACATTTATAATCTATCCAGAGCATAGATCCATATTAGACTGGTAGAGAGCTGATAACTGGCATCCCCACCAGCGGTGGTCACAGCTGGAACAGCTCGGCTCAGTACAATGTTTAGTGTCCACCCCTGATGGCACCAAACCTCATTTCCACTGATCGGATATTGATAACTGGATAGGTCAGCCATATGTTAGTCGTGAACAAAACCCTTTAACCCCAAGGACTTTTACAGTTTTCTTAAGAGCAATTTACTTTGTAGTGGTGGCTTGCTTAACCTAAGAGGCAGTCCTGGCAAATGTTATGGGGGCTGTGGTAAGAGGTAGGCCAGTGCTGAACAGCTTTACCAGCTTCCCCCCTCCCAGTCATAAACTTCTCAATAAGGAGTTGACTGCAAAAATATTTTTCAAATACAACCAAGTTCACTAACAGCAATGTAAATGTATATCTGGACTGGTGGTCGTGGCAAGAAGCAAGAATGTTACCATTTCTATCTATGGATGTGTGAATAAACTTTCAGGGTGCCTATGAAAATGATTCTCTAGATCAGTGTTCCTCAACTTCAATACTCAGGGCCCACCAACAGTGCAGGTTTTCAGGATTTCCTTAGTATTGCACAGGTGATGATTCCAACACCTGTGCAATACTAAGGAAACCATGAAAACATGCACTGTTAGTGGGCCTTATGGGCCTAGACAATACGAAATCATAGTGCACATTACTGTTAAGGAAGAAGTCACAAGTTAGTATTTATCACCCATCCATAGAATCACTAATGTCTGGGGGTGATCACAGGCACTGTTCTTTTTATCGTCTATGAGATTTCAGAAGACAGCTGAATACAGCCTTTGGCTTTCTCCGACACTTCCCTATACAGTAAATGGAGTGAGTGGTCATACACACTCACAGCTATCGTTCCAAGCTGGACACTTCACAGGTCCAAGCTTGGGACTGCTGGGGGTTCTTGCTGTGAATTCTAAAGCGATCACCAAATAATCTGCACTGTGAATAGGTAATAACTTACTAAGATGGGACGTTTAATAAAAATTATACAAATAGCTAAGACATAAATGGAGACCTGAATTTATATTCAGATTCACTTCTATAAAACATGGATGTCTAAAATAAACATTTCATGTACAACTCCAAATGCAATAAAGTTGGATCCAATGATTTAGAAAGCTTGTATGGACATATTTTATTCACAATTAAAAGTATAACACATATTAGAAGGTTAATGTTATATATTTTTCCATTTAATTTGAAAAAAAACCCAAAACAACTATTTTAGTGATTGATGGCAACAACACATTCCAAAAAAGTTGGGCCCTGGCCATGTCTACTATTTTCCCTCTTCTCTTACAAAAGTCCATAAACTTCTGGAAGTGAGGAGACAATACGCTGGAAGTTTTGGAGAGGAAAGTTGTCCGATTCTTGTCTGAGCAGTCCACAAGAAAGAATGAGGGGGCACTTACCGGCATTAAAACTCTTCCTTTATTGAAGTCTCATAACAACATGAAAACAGACAACAGGTATACGGTAGGACACAGGGAACATCTGGACAACAGCCATTTTGAGCCTCCCAGTGCTTCTACAAGACCTATAGAAACGCTGGGATGCACACATCGGCCTTTGTCCAGACGTTCCCTGCATCCAACTGTATACCTGCCAACTATTTTAATGTTTTTATGAGACTTCAATAAAGTAAGAATTTTAATGCCGGTAAGCCCCTCTCATTTATTTCTTGTAAATTGCCTAGTTATATTGATATTTTTTTTTTAGAGTATGCATGACCGTAGTAGTCAACTGCAATGGTAGACTTTCTTTAATTTAGGGCTGTATATCAGAGGTTCACCGGTGGTGCAGCTCTGGATTCTTTTCATTGGCTCTTCTTGTCTGATGTAGGATTCTAGCTGTTCAACAGTCCTGGGTCTTTGCCAGATTTTTCATTTCATAAGTTGCCAAATGTTTTCTATTGGTAAAAGGTCTGGACTGCAGGCGGCCAATTCATCAGCCCCACTCTTCTTCGGTGAAGCCATGATATTTTGATGGGTGCAGTAAGTGTTTTAGGATTGTCTTGCTTAAATATGCAAGGCCTTCACTGAAATAGATGTTGTTTGGATGAAAGCATATGTTCTTCTAAATCCTGTATATAATGCTCCTCATAGATAGTGACTTTCAAGATGTGTAAGCTGCCAATGCCATAAGCACTAATGCAGCCCTCTATTTTCAGAGATGCAAGATGCAGGAACTGTGTGCTGATAAACTGGATGGTCCCTTTCCTCAAGAGTTTCACATTTTGATTCATCCAACGACAGATCAGTTTTCCATTTTACCTCAGTACATTCTAAATGAGCTTTGGCCAAGGAAAGATGGCAGCATTTCTAAATTGTGTTAATACATAGATTCTTTTTCAAATGATAGAGCTTTAACTTGCATTTGTGGATTGAACAGTGAGCGTGTTGACAGACAATATGTTCTGGAAGTATTCCTGAGCCCATGCAGTGACTTGCACGACCGAATCATGTTTGTTTTTAATGCAATGTTGCCTGAGGGCCCATAGGTCACAAGCATCCAATATTGACAAGTTGGCCATGTCCATTGTGCACATAGATTTCTCCACAATCTCTGATTCGTTTGATATTATGCAATGTATGTTGTGACATATTCAATGTCTTTGAGAAAAACTTTCCTCAATGGAAAATTGCAAATTGTTTCACTATTTTTAGATGCAGTTTTTCACAGATTGGTGAACGTCTGACCATCTTTTCTGCTAAGAGACTCTGCCTCTCTTACATGCAGTATTTATACAGTCAAGTGATTTAGTTGAAACCTCCAGCGGTTGACCTTCCAGCTGTTGAAAATAGACCTTCCAGCTATTTTTCATTGCTATCAATTACTTTTACAAATATTTGCTAACCTTGCCCCACTTTTTTGTTGTTGTTTTTGTTTTTAGATGTGTTGCTGCCATAAATTTCTACATGCGTTAATAATGAGTTAATTTGCAAATAAAAATGGAAAGATGTCTAACGTTCACCTTCTGATCTGTGTTCTATGTTCTGTTGTGAATAAACTATGTCTAGAAGATTTCTAAATTATGGCATTCCTGTTTTCTTTACAATTTACACAAAGACATAACTTGTACACATTTTATATTGGTCTTACCAATAAATTTATTTTGCATAGACTCTAGCAAAGCTTGGTGTGCATCTTCAGCTTGTAATGCAATAGAACATTCCCTGGCCAATATAGTTCTTACAAGATGCTCTCCACAACCTGCAAAACAGAAAGATTAATTAAGGAGCTTAATGGCATAATTCACGTGAGGTGTTTGATTCATGAATCGCCCAATACATTTCAGGGGTTCAATAACAATTGGTATTTAAACAGTCCTCCTCATCATGCTGTTGACATCATGAGACCAAGATGACCCCTAATAATTGAACAACAGTACCTTGCCATTGTGAGGCTTCAAGCAGGACGTTCTCACACAGAAGTGGCCACTGAGCATAGAGTGTCAAACTATTTCATCAGTAGGTTGCAACAGAGACACAGAGAGACTGAAGCAGTCACAGAAAGGCATAGAAGGGGGGGGCGGAGAGGGTCTTTTGGCCACATCCCACTCAGATGACCGCTTCATTGTGAACAATGCACTTCGGAACTGGATAATTAATACCACACAACTCCAGGGCATATTTAATGGAGATGAGAGGCACCGAAGGGTTGCATCAGGCCATTTGAAATTATTTATATTAGCGTGGTCTGTGTGCTAGACGACCTACAAGGGTACCTGACCCCACCACCAGGCACAGGCATCATCGTCTGCATGGACCAGGGAGCATCTAAGATGGCTTTCACATTACGTTTTTTTTAACATGCGTCATGAACTTTTTTTTAACGAAAAAACGGATCCAGTGCAAATGCGTTTTCATTTCAATGCATTTGCAATGGACTTGCGTCAACATGCGTTCACATGCGTTTGCGTGCGTTATAGTGAGGATCCAGTGACTTACAGTTTTTTAACTTTTTTCAAAAACGCTACTTGTAGCGTTTTTGAGCTGCGTCCAAATACTGTTTTTCACTGGATCCTGACTATACTGCATGCAAACGCATGTGAACGCTGGCATGCTGATAGACAGGATCCTGCTTGCTCTACTGAGCATGCCCAGAAACCAGCCTGGCGTGATCAGTCTCTCACCCTCCCTCTCTCCCCCTCCCTACCTCCCCGTCCCTCTCTCTCTCTCCCCCCCCCTCTCTCTCCTCTCTCTCTCCCCTGCCTGAGAGCGGTGGACGCTCGTAACCAAGGTAAATATCGGGTAACCAAGCAAAGTGCTTCATTTAGTTACCCGATGTTTACCTTGGTTACGTGTGCAGGGAGCAGGCAGCCCGGCTCCTAGCAGCTGCGGACGCTCGTAACCAAGTTAAATATCGGGTATCCAAGCAAAGCACTTCGCTTAGTTACCCAATGTTTACCTTGGTTACCAGGGTCCGCAGCTGTTAGATGCTGGCTCCCAGTCTATCACGTTCAGTTCCCCTCACTCCCGATCACATGACTTCAATGCCCGCCCATAAACTTAAAGTGACAGGATCCTGCAAAATAACACATGCGTTTGCATGCGTTTTTCTTTGTAAAAACAGGATCTACTTTTACAGCAAAAAAAGTTCATGACGCATGTTAAAAAAACGTAGTGTGAAAGCAGCCTAAGATGGACAAGTGATCAGTGGGTTTCAGTCCTGTGCATTAATGAAAGTCGATTCACGCTAAGCAGAAATGATGGCAGCCAGCGATGTTGGAGATGACAAGAAGAGCGCTATGCATGCGCAACGGTTGTCACCAGATGAGCCATTGGTGGTGGTGGTGTTACAGGGTGGGCAGGTTTGTCTAGACAATACAGGACTGCACTACACTTTGTGAATGGTACAGTGACAGCCCCTATTACTGGAATAACATCCTTAATCCAGCCATTGTGTCTCTGCATGAAAAACAGAGGCCTCATTTCTTATTTGTGGACAACAATGCTCCAGCTCATCAAGGTCACATCATTAGGCAAGGGAGACTGAGGAACCTCAAAGTGGCCTGCACTTTCTCCTGACCTGATCCCATAGGATTTCTACAGAATTCGGCTGAGTTTCCAGTAGAGGTAACTCTGTATCCCAGAACTTCAGTGATCTGAGTGCCGCCTCTAAGAGTGGGATGCCAAGTGTCAGCAGACAATAACTCCACTTGTAAACAGCTTGAGACATCGCTGTCAAGCTGTAATTAATGCTCAAGGCCACATGACAAGTTATTGAGACATTGGTATGAATGTTTTACCATAGTTGCATTCTTAGCAGAGATGACAGAGAATATTCCATATGTATCACACTTTGATGCCCAAACTCAATACAAAAAAATAAAAAATCGTCGTATTCTGCATAAAGGTTCATATTCAATCCAGACAATGCAACTGCCCCTACTCTTTTTAATGTAGCATTTAAAGATATCGTTATATATAACTATATTATATACTTATTAAATTTCCTGTTTCCACTGTTCTTGTATCTATAGAAGGAAACAATTAAGGTATGTGCTGCCAAATACAGGAGCTCTATCAAAAGATATTATCAGTAGTTTGAAATCCAAGATACAAATGATGATATACATGTACAAGATGCATAACAGCTAAATATGGAACAAATCAATTATACAGTGAGTAAACAAAACCAGTGCACCACACACACGAGTGGTCTTGCATGAGATACCTGCTAAATATCCTGATTTAGGACAGATACAGTTGCTTCAAACACACAATTTATAAAGTAATTTTCATAATGTCTAGTAATACAACTCTTCTGACAAGAACAAAAAAGAAAAGGTAAAAGTATTTAAAATAACAGATCCTCTAGTTCTCATAGCTGGAATACCTCTTCGCAAAACTATGCAAACCTTCTTTAAGAGACATGTGGATGGTAAAGCTGACCTACAGTGAAAAAAAGCAAACTCCACAGTGTTAAAGGGGTTGTCCACTACTTTGGCAACCTGTACTCATTCCCCTTGTTTGCCCCCCGTATAAAAATAAATAACCCTATACTCACCTCCAATGTGACCACGGTCCCAGCGATGTCTGAAGTCACGTTCCCGGGGCCCACGTGACATTGTTATGACATGCAGGGCCACCAACAAATCCACGCCTGGCGTCTCCTTGCCTTTGGACATTTGACCAGGAAGTCAGCGCACGCACATCCTGCTTAAATGTCTGACGGTGGGGAGACAAAGGCTGGGTGCTGATTAGTCGCGGGTCCTGTGTGTCATAACAATGTCACATGGGCCCCATAAATGCGGCTTTAGACGTAGCTGGAACCACGGCCACAGCGGAGGTAAATATAGGCTTATTTATTTTTACGGGGCAAACAAGGGGAATGAGTAGGGGTTGTCCAATTAGTGGACAACCTCTAAGAAATTCTCAGATATTTATACTATATGGATATATGTATGGTGATATTTACACAAGTTTATGACATCCCAATCAAAATCCATAGATATGAATATTGATCTCCCCTTTACAGCTAGAACATCTTCCACTCTTCTAGAAAGGATTTCTACGAGGCTTTGGAGGTGTCTATGGGAGTTTTTGACCAGTCATTCAGAAGAGCATTTGTAAGTTCAGACTCTGATGTTCTTGGAGAAGGCCTGTCTCACAATCTCCATTTTAGTTCATCCCAATGGTGGTTGATTGATGAGGTTATTGTTGGGTGATCTGTGTGGTCTTTTCAAGTTCTTCTACACCAAACCCTCACAAAACATTTCTTCATGGACCTTGCTTTGTGCACTGAGATACAATTTTGTTGTAAATAAACAGGGCCTTCCTCAAAATGTCACCACAAAGTTAGAATCACACAATTGTGCAAAACTTGTTATGCTGAAGCATTAAGGTTTCCCTTCAGAGGAACGAAGGGGCATAGAACGCACTTGAAAAACAAATCACGTAGCATTACCCCTCCTCCACCAATTTTTACAGGCGGCACAAGTCATGCATGCGTCGGGATGGCCATAGAGCCCCATACCATGGAGCTCTTGGGGCAGATATTTTGAGCGGAGTACAATACCAAAAAAATTTGGATCTGTACAGTTTTTGAGTCAGTAAAGAAGTGGTGACTTTTAGGCATGCTGTGCTCCTCAGCGATTGTCTACTCCGCTGTATAACTTTAAATGCACTGTCACTTTGTGACTGAATTGCGGTCATTCCAAAATGCCATCACTTTTTAATAGTCTTACAGATTATTGTGAAATACTTAGAAACAAAAACGTTTCACAAACTTGTTACAATAATGGCATCATATTTCTGATTTGGCACACACTAGACTTCATTTTCTATTTTAAACTATCTTGAGTGGTATCTTTTATAGAAGTAGCTTAGTCTTCAAAACTGAAGTATGCACGCAAACCATCTGAGGCATATTATAGACTAGAAAAGTGCCCTTTAATGTATCTAACTTTTTACAAAGGTTATACATAGGTGTATAGGTGGTTCTTTTTAGAAAAATAAAAAAATAAAGTTTACAAAGTGAAAGGCAATGGAATTTTGGGGAAACTAACAAGAACTGTGGTACAACAGTGATGTTCTATCTCTACGTTTTTTCTAAAATGTAGTAGCCCACAGATAAGAGCAGCTCTCCGTATTCAGAGACCCAGGTAGGATTTAATATTGATGTGACTCAGGCAGCAAGAAACTGATGACAGCTGAATAAATAAAGATAAATGCTTGGTATATAACTAGAGTTGAGCAAGTATCGAAATATTCTTGTTCGCGATACTCTTAACGAGTTCTGTGTACTACTCGCGTATTCGTTCTAAAGAGCGAATGCAATTCAATGGGATATGTGAGTATTTTTCGCTGATTTGGAAATGCAAGTAATTTTCTGCTGGATTCCAGCAGAAAATTACTCGCATTTCCCATTGACTTGCATTGTACTCGATACGAATATCGCAAACAGAAATATTTCGATACTTGCTCAACCATAATATGGCACAAATACACACACACCTAAAGTTTAACTTCGATAAAAAATAAGATAGCTGTAACAAATACTTTGCAATTGCACATTGAGGACATACAAATTATTCTCTTGGCAAAAAAAAAAAAAAGTTAAAAGGGGAAACAATAATTCAGGTACACTTCTCCGCTCTATGCTCAAATGAATGGAGCGTGTAAATGGAGCGTGTAGCCAGAGAGTGAACAAACTCCCAAATAGCACAGACAATTTTTATTTGTTTTTAATTAAATTAGAATTTTTTATTTGTACACATATATACAGTATATCCATATTGTCTTATTCTACCTTCAGACTGATGGCAATATCCATCAGTCTCCTAAAACATTACAGATGAATTGTGCATGCTTGATAGCAGCAGTATTGAGATAACGCTTGGAAAAGCAACATTCTTAGGATTGCTAGGGGTCCCAGCAGTCAGATCCCAAGTGATATTCCCTATCACATAGATGATGAGTTATCATCAAAATGTTTTAACCTTTTAAAAAAAATAAATAAAATTGTATGTTAGTGAGTCATGCCATCTACTAAAATACTTGACATCTGAAAAATGCCCCATTTTTTGGCTACAAACCTCTGGTCTCGGGTCCTGTCAGGTCCTCTTTTGATCATTGCCAACATATGAAAAGGCAGTGATTCCCAAACTTTCTGACCTTGAGAGTGGGTCGCGAGCCAAATTAACGAAATTTAGCGACGCCCAGAGCCCCATTACCAGTATAATGACAGCCAAAGCTTTTCCACATAAATCACCAGGAGACAGTATACCAAATTCCAAGGGTTCCTACCGCTATTCACATCTGTTCTTCTGTGTAGGCTACTCACCAATGTCAGCATCTGGAGATCTGTTCTTCATAGCGGTTTGCGAGACATGGTGAAAATGTACCTAACTGTCAGACAGCCGCAAGTCACACATTATGGGCCACCCATGAGCCACATGTGGTTGTCTGACCACAGGTTGTGGACCAAAGGGATAAGGTTTTTCTGGTCATCACATTACCAGAGCTTTGTGCAAAACAAGTTGGCTGACTACTCATTTTAGTAACCAAGCCAGCACCCTTCTCCGTCACGCCCTACCTATAAACAGAAAATGAGCCGGGTTTAGCTATTAAAAGGAGATGACAACCAGCACAGGTCACATCCTGACAAACACGATATAATAATAATATTTAGTCATTTGTATAGCGCTATTAATTCCACAGCGCTTTACATACATTGGCAACAATATCCCCATCAGGGCTCACAATCTAAATTCCCTATCTGTATGTTTTTGAAGTGTGGGAGGAAACCAGAGATCCTCGAGGAAACCCACGCAAACATGAGGAGAACATACAAACTCCTTGCAGATATTGTCCTTGGTGGGATTTGAACCCAGGACCCAGCACTGCAAGACTGAAGTGCTAACCACTGAGCCACCGTTCCGCTCGTTCAAGCAGAAATTTGAAGAGAACAGTGAGGACCAGGAAATGAAACTCCATACTGACATCAAATATATCACTGTATATTTTATAACAAAGCACATTCATTTTTTTTTTTCCAAATGGACAACCCATTTAAGGCTTTGACTTGTTAATGTGCATCTACTGTAACAACTGTTTGCACAGATCCTACAGCACCCAGTACACTGATGTCTTTATGGATGCCCCCACTATACATTTATTTATTTGATCACCACAGGTCTCCAATTGTGAAAAATGTAAATTTAAAAATAAAAAATAAAACAGTTACGGAGTGGAGCAGAGTAAATGATCATGATGCATGAGAAAAAAAAAAAAGTGTAGAACATGTCATTTTCTACAACCGTAACGCATTATACTTTAGATATTCCAAAAATAAGAGGAGTTGAAAAATGCTCAGAAAATGGTAAATTTTACAATAGCATGTTTGAACAATGATTGAAAAGCCACAAATCACAAGCTATGGGTGGCGCTAAAGTGAATATAAGAGGTAAACCCCCCCCACCCTAAACTCCACTACATTGTAATTTAATGTCTAAATCAGACAGTCTGATCTATAACTATTGCTGCAAATCTCTGGCCTATTTACATTAGGCCCCTGCATATATGGCCTCCCAATCTAGTAATGTCAGAAATAGTTAAAACCACATTATAGGAATCCTGAAGCATAACATTTCAACCACCACTGAATTAGGTTGAGCCTAAAAGAGCCACAACAAAAGAAAGAATGCTCCACTATTCATTTTAAAGATGACAACGGAAAACACGCAAGATGGTCCTGCCAGACACTAGAAGTACCAACGGGCTTCAACCATATGAATAACCAAAGTGATGGTTGGGAAGTGGCTCCAGAACAGAAAACTCCTCTCGTGGAGCAAGGTCTACTTGCAGCATGTCGTGGAGAAATTATTGTAATGCTCCTTCTTTTGAAGGACTCTGCTTTCAACTCAGGAAATTAGAAACAGGAATGCCAGAGGGCATACACATCCAAGGCTGTACACTGGAACACACACGTTTTCAATTACGGAACATGAAAGAAACTTCTGATGAACGAAAGAAATGAAATCCAGCCTTATTTCTGGGAGCCATATGCCGAAGACTTTGGAAACTTGACATCAACTCCATACTGGGCCTTGCTTACTCCTGATTCAGGTTGTGCTACACAATCTAGCCCTGGATTCCCCAACAGCGCCCACTATTGATCGAGAGTATAAATACGGCAGAAATATCTTAGTCAGCAAGTTTCAGGTCAAGTTTTCCAACATACAGTATATTGCCAAAGTGAATACACCCATCAGATTTAGAAAAAAAAATATTTTATTATATCTTTTCATGGGACAACACTGAAGACACGATACTTTGATACAATGTACAATAGTCAGTGCGCAGCTTGCATAACAGTGCAAATTTGATGTGTCCTCTAAATAACACAACACACAGCCATTAATGTCTAAATAGCTGTCAACAAAAGTTAGTACATCCCTAAGTGAAAATGGCTGAATTGTGCTCAAGTAGCCATTTTTCCTCCCCGGTGATATGCAATTCATTAGTGTTACAAAGTCTCAGGTGTGACTTGGGAGCCGGTGTCTTAAATTTGGTGTTATCGCTCACACACTCTCTTATACTGCTCACTGGAAGTTCAGTATGGCACCTCATGGCAAAGAATTCTCTGAGGATCTGAAAAAAAGAATTGTTGCTCTACATAAAGATGTTTTAGGTTAGAAGAAGATTGCCACCATCATAACATTGAGCTGCAGCTCAGTGGCCACGACTATACAGCAGTTTAATCAGATAAGTTAAGACTCAGAACAGGCCTCACCATGGTCGACCAAAGAAGTTAACTGTACGTGCCCAAAATCATATTGAGAAGTTTCCTTTTCAAAATAGATGTATGCTGCCAGCATCGCTGCAGAGGTTAAAGGGGTGGGGACTGATGAGACTAAGATAAACTTATTTGGTTCAAATGGTGTCAACAGTGTATGGCAGCAACCAGGTATGGAGTACAAAGACAAGTGTGTGTCACCTAAAGACAAGCATGGTGGTGGGACTGTCATGGTTTGGGGCTGAACGAGTGCTGCCGGCTGTGGAGAGCTACAGTTTGAGGAAAACATGAATATGAACATGTACTGTACCATATTGCATTACTCACGTACTCAAACAAGATAACAACCCCAAACACACCTCCAAGACAATCACTGCCTTGCTAAAGAAACTCAGGGTAAAGGTGCTAGACTGGCCAAGTAGGTTTGTGCATCTGTAGGGCATCCTTAAACAGAAGGTGGAGGAGTGCAAGGTTTCTAACATCCACCAGCTCCGTGATGTCATCATGGAGGATAGAAGAGGATTCCAGTGGCCCAAGTGAACCTTTCGTGAACTCCATGCCAAAGAGAGGTAAATAGTGCTTGGAAATAATATTGGCCACACAAAATATTGACACTTTGGGCACATTTTGGCCATTTTCACTTACAGGTGTACTCACTTTTGTTGCCAGACGTTAACGGCTTTGTGTTGAGTTATTTGGAAGGCAAACAAAATTTACACTGTAAAAGTATATGCACACACTGCAGATTAGGTGCAGATTGTTTCTGCATGAAAAAATGCACCTTGTGGCAGAAAACACCAAAAAACGCATGCGTTTTTATGCCTTGCTGTTTTGTTTTAGGGAATTCATTGGCTGGAAGGGCTGAAAAATGCAAAAAAAAAAAAAAAAGCGCACCAACATTTGACAAGCTGCGCTTTCTTATACCCAAAACATGCAAGGAAAAAAAAGAAACAACGTGTGCATAACACTTCAGAATTCTCATGGACTTTGCTGGCATAAGTATAGACATGCAAATTAGGGCAACAATCTGCACGATAAACTGCACTAAAACAGCATTAAAAAAAAAAACAAACTCTGCTTGCCTACACAGACTTATACAAGCTGTACATTGACTACATTGTATCAAAGTGTTATATATTTTCAATGTTACCCCATGAAAAGATTTACAGTAAAATCTTGGTTTACGAGAACAATCCGTTCTGGGAGTGTGCTTGTAAACCAAGCTACTCGTCTAGCAAAGCAAGATTTCCCATAGGAAATAATGCAAACTCAGACAATTCGTTCCAAAACTTGTGCAGTGTGCCATCCTGGTCCCCTATTGTGCCATTCCACACACGCAGAAACACACACACACACACACACATATTATGCTCACCTTACCTTTCGTTCTCTCGACGGCCTCCTGGTTCTTGTAGTCCGCAGGTATGTGTATCCAGTAACCATCGCGACCGTTGCCGGAGCTTCCCCAGTCAGCGTGTCAGCAGCAGACGTCATAAGCAGGAGCCGCTAGCCTCTGATTGGCCAGTGCGCTGACGTCAAAGGCATGAGCCGCTTGCCTCTGATTGGTCAGCGCACTGCTTTTGAGAAGTGCTGAAAGCGGAAGTTCCTCCATCGTCGCGATGGTTACCGGATTCACATACTGTACCTGCGGTCTACAAGAATCAGAAGGCCGGCGAGGGAACGGAAGGTAAGGTGAGCATAATATGTGTGTGTGTTTGCGTGTGTTCGTGCGGACTGCAAGAGTGGGTCCGAGCACGATGACAGTACAGAAATGGAAGTGTGTGCGGTGAGTATTTGCTCGTACAGCAAAGCATGCTCGTAAACTGAGTTACAGCAAGCTTTGCTTGTATAGAAAAATGCTCGCACACCAAGTTACTCGTAAACCGAGGTTCCACTGTAAAATATTTACAAAAATGTGAGAGGTGTATTAACTTTTTTTTAAAATACTATAAATATTTAACATGAAATCCTAATGGATTGAAAATGACTAAATAGGGACAGACTTCACAACCGGTGCACCTAAAAAAAAAATCTGAATGAAAATACAATGCATACTGATCGGATTAAAGGGAACCTGTCACCTACAATATGCGTTCTGACCTATCAGCAGACGGATGTGTGCCCTAATTACACCTTCCTACCCATCCCTGTTTTAAAAAACTATATAATATGAAAGTAATAAAAAACGTTTTATTACCTTCATATTTCCTATGTAAATAGCAGGGTATATGGTCACAGGGGCGGCGCCTTGCCCCTGCATACTTTCCGTGGTATCATGCCCCTGTAGGCGTGATATCATGGAGTCACATGAGCGATTTCACTGTCGCTCATTCTATCCTGCGTGCATTGTGCCAGGCTTTGTTTCCGGGTGTTCATGCGCCGGCTTCAGACGCACACTGCACGTGCGCAGTGCGCGTCTGAAACTGACAAGGGGAACCTGGAAGAGAAACCTGCCGCAATAATAAGTGTAAACATGCGCAGGATAGAATGAGCGACGGTGACGTCCACAGGGGCGTGATACCACGTAAAGTATGCAGGGGCAAGGCGCCAACCCTGTGACCATATACCCTGCTTTTTACATAGGAAATATGAAGGTAATAAAACGTTTTTTATTACTTTCATATTCCACAATTTTATAACACAGGGATGGGTAGGGAGGTGTAATTAGGGCACACATGCGTCTGCTGATAAGTCAGAACGCATATTCTATGTGACAGGTTCCCTTTAATTTATTTTATGTTTTCAGAGATCAGACAATTCTGAAACCAGTGATAACAAACACATGTAAACTACAGTTCAAAAGTTTAGGGTCACTTAGATATTTCCTTATTTTTTAAAGAAAAGCACATTTTTTTTCAATGAAGCTAACAGTAAATTATACAGAAATACACTCTATACATTGTTAATGTGGTAAATGACTTCTAGCTGCAAACGTCTTGTTTTGAATGCAATATCTACAGGTGTATAGAGGCCCATTTCCAAAAACCACCACTCCTGTGTTCTAATGGTACATTGTGTTTGCTAACTGTGTTACAAGGCTAATGGATGTTTTGAAATCCCTTGAAAATCCTTGTGCAAGTATGTCAGCACAGCTGAAAACAGTTTTGCTGATTAGAGAAGCTATAAAACTGACCTACCTTTGAGCTAGTTGAGAATCTACAGCATTACATTTGTTGGTTCCATTAAACTCTGAAAATGGCCAGAAAAAGAGAACTTTCATGTGAAAATCAGCAGTCTATTTTTGTTCTTAGAAATGAAGGATATTCCATGAGAGAAATTGCCAAGAAACTGAAGATTTCCTACAACGGTGTGTACTACTCCCATCAGAGGAGAGCACAAACAGGCTCTAACCAGAGTAGAAAGAGAAGTGGGAGGCCCTGCTGCACAACTGAGCAACAAGACAAGTACATTAGCGTCTCTAGTTTGAGAAATAGATGCCTCACAGGTCCTCAACTGGCAGCTTCATTAAATAGTACCCGCAAAACACGAGTGTCAATGTCTACAGTGAAGAGGCGACTCAGGGATGCTGGCCTTCAGGGCAGAGTGGCAAAGAAAGAGCCATATCTGAGACTGGCTAATAAAAGAAAAAGATTAATATGGGTAAAAAAACACAGACATTGGACAGAGAAAGATTGTAAAAAAGTGTTATGGACAGACAAATCAAAGTTTGAGGTGTTTGGATCACACAGAAGCACATTTGTGAGACGCAGAACAAGTGAAAAGATGCTGGAATAGTGCCTAACGCCATCTGTCAAGCATGAAGGTAATGTGATGGTCTGAGGATGCTTTGGTGCTGTTAAAGTGGGAGATAAAAGGGATTTTGAATAAGGAAGGCTATTACTCCATTTTGCAACACCATGCCATACCCTATACCATGTGGGCAGCGCTTGATTGGAGCCAATTTCATCCTACAACAGGACAATGACCCAAAGCACACCTCAAAATTAAGCATGAACTATTTAGGGAAGAGGCAGGCAGCTGGTATACTCTCTGTAATGGAGTGGCCAGCTCAATCACCAGATCTCAACCCTATTGAGCTGTTTGACCGTAAGGTACGTAAAAAGTGGCCATCAAGTCAATCCAACTTGTGGGAGGCTTCTGGAAGCATGGGGTGAAATATCTCCAGATTGCCATTCTAGCTGTTAATTTGATGAGGTAAAGGTCTGCAAAGCTGGAATTGCTGCAAAGGAACATTCTGTGACAAAAGCAAAGGTTGAAGGAGAAAATTATTATGTCAAGTAAAAATCATTATTTCTAACCTCGTCAATCTCTGGACTATATTTTCTATTAATTATACAACAAATTTGAGACATAAAAGTATGATTTTTCATGGAAAAGACAAAATTGTCTGGGTGACCCCAAACTTTTGAACTATAGTGTATTTTGCTTTTATAGTTTTATTTTCAATGGTGATTTGAACCCCTGCTTTTTATTTTTTCCAAATGTTTAATGTTTTTGTTTTTTTTTTACTGTTTTACTAGTCCCCTTAAAGGGACTTGATGTTGCGGTTGCTTGTGCAATACAGATCAGTGCATCAGCACTGTACTGTATATCAAAAGTCACAATCTCCTATGCTGCGAGCTGGTGTTCTCAAGAGGATCCTCAAGGAAAAAAAAACACAGGGGTCATCAGCTGACCCCTGGCTGTCCTGAAAAAACATCGGGCCCCATAGGAAATTTGTTTTTTTTTTGTTTTCTTAATTGTCAGAAAAAAAAATATCTTGAGTGACCATTTCCTGAGACCTGTAGTGCTTTCAATTTGTACTACAATGAAGTGGTGTGGCCTTGTTTTTAATACTTTGAACTGACGTTTTTATTGATAACATTTTGGGGTGGATCCCCATTTATTACATTCTTTTGCAGCGCTGCGGTAGACAAAATATTTAGAATTCTGAAGTTCAGATTTTTTTCTCATTACGACTAATTTCTTTATTGTAAGCAGAGGACTGACAGGTTGTGATTTGTTCACATTTTGTGATTTCACCAGCAATTAACAATAATCTGATCCGGCTTTATAATATATATGAAACTTATCTGACTGCTGTTAGTCTACACAAGATGGGCAGCACCCCTTGTACAGAGTGCCATTGTTGCCAATTCTCGGAATGCTGACTTTCGGCATATGCTATGGTCTTCCCCCAATATCCTCTTTTTGGATCAATGTTTTTAAATATCTACTGACAAACCCTAAATTGTGTGAGCCCAAGTTTGTGTTGTTTGGGATTGTTAGATGAAGAACAGCGGCAGCATCACACTCAACTCTGTCACAGGGAAACATTATTCTTAACCAAGAAAAACTGCTGACTGACAAACCCCCCCACAATTAACAGACAGATGACCCTGGTAAACACTACAGTGGAACCTTGGTTTTAGGCTATGTGCGCACGTTGCGTCGGAGTACCAGCAGTTTATTCTGCACGTTTTCCTTCCCTTGGTTTTTGACCAAATGGCTTTTGACCATTTTTTAGCGCTAAAAACGCATGCGTTTTTACCGCGTTTTTAGTGCGTTTCAGCGCTTTTTACCTGCGTTTTCACCTGCGTTTCTGCAGATGCGTTTTGTAGATCAAGACACTGAGAAATAAAGTTGAAATAGTCAAAAAGAATGAAAAAAAGAGAAAAAAAGTATAAAATTAACTTTTAATAAAAATATATGGGAAATTATCAATTTTTATGAAAAAATAGTGGTTATGCACATTTTAACAGAAAAATAGGTGAAGTTTATTATTTTTTAACATTTAAATTTCCGGTTATTGTGTGTGTGTAAAGGAACATTAGAACCCATTAATTTTTGGCCAGAAAAGCATGCGTTTTTGGATCCAAAAACGCAGTGCAAAAGCAGGTAAAAAGCATGAAAAACGCAGGAATTGTGCTTTTGGTTGCATTTTGCTATTTCTCATTGACTCCAATGTTAAGGAAACGCTGCAGAAATGGCAAAAACAACTGACATGCTGCTTCTTTTTCAGCATGGTTTTTGACCACAAATATGCAAATTAAACGCTGCAGAAAAAAAAGCAAAGTGCAGACAGGATTTCTGCTTTTCCCATAGACTTTGCTGGAAAACAAAAACGCATGCGTTTTAGCACAAAAACGCTGCTGCTAAAAACGCTGCAGAAACACGGTAAAAAACGCAACGTGCGCACATAGCCTAAGACATACAGATAGGGACTCTAGATTGTGAGCCCCAATGGGGACAGTGTTGCCAATGTATGTAAAGTGCTATGGAATTAATAGCGCTATATAAATGAATAAAATTAATTAATTAATTAAGAGAGTTTGAGAGTGTTTTGCAAGACAAGCAAAGCTTTTTACAAATTTGTAACTTTGATTAAGAGCAATGCTTTGCAAGAAGAGCAAATGCTCACCATGCACTTGTCTGGTTCTGTCCTTTCACCATGCTCTGACCCGCTCTGGAGGTAAGTTTCTGTACATATGTACTGTATACTATACACCGTATACCATACACCGTATACCATTGTACAGTACAGTATATACTATACAGCATGTCTAAATTTGCATTTGTGGATATAGTATTGTACTTTCTTTCTGCTAACCAGTACAGCACATTGCTTTACTGTACCCCTCGCACAGCAACAATTTTATTGTAAGCCAACGTGCAGTTTAATTTGTTTTATATGCGTTTACTGTACAGTATGTTGTATTAGTGTACTGTAATAATTTTATATGAATACCGTAAATTAGTTTGTATTTTTATAATAAGTTTGTATAAATACAGTATATATTTTTGGGCTGTTGAACAAATTGTCTGTGTTTCAATTATTTCTTATGGGAAAATTTGCTTTGATATAAGAGTAACTTGGTTAAGAGCACACTCCTGGAACCAATTATGCTCATAATCCAAGGTTCCACTGTATTTCATATTAGAAAGGTATCTTTCCGAATAGAAGATGCCAAGCTAAATTTCAAAAGGTTTGGGGTTTTTGGGTGGACAGTGTCCTCATCATTGACACTCAAGTATTGCACTAGTTAAATTTTCATTCTTGTCATATTCCTTTTTTGTTATATACGTTCTGTGCTTTCCTTAACTCATCTCAGTCCTAAGTGTTGCGGATCTTATACCAGCACTCCTCTGGCATTTTGCTCATGACTTGGATCTCTGATAAATCAGTCATAATTAGAGATGAGTGAACCGGTCGTGGTTCGGCTCGAGTTCGGTTCGCCGAACGGAGGTCTCGTTCGAGTTCGGCGAGCGCTCGAACCGCATAGGAAACAATGGGAGGCAATCACAAACACATAAAAACACCCTCAAAAGGTGTCCAAAAGGTGACAAACAACTCACAACACAACACAAACACATGGGAAAGTGACAAGAACAAATTCTCATGCTTAAACAAAACAGCGTTACAAGGAAAAGAGGATGAGACACAGATATAGGCATGGCATGTCCTTCTAAAATCATGTAAAACACCACAAGGTGACTCCAAGTGGAGTCTCCCTTTTTTCCAAAAATTGGGCCACACAGACACGCCTTCAGTGGCAGCACTTGTGCCCCAGTTGTACACTTCACAGCTAGATTTGCATCAAGCACATTAACAAAATACGCCATACTTAACCGTCCCCAGGATGACACCAAGGTAGGTAGCAAAGTCTTTGCTGAACCATGACTTGTTCATCTTGGCTCCATTTAAAAAACACAGCAAGCAAGGGTTACTCCAAGCGGAGTCTCCCTTTTTTCCAAAAATTGGGCCACACAGACACCCCATCAGTGGCAGCACTTGTGCCCTAGTTGCAAACAGGATGTTTTGATTTGCATCAAGCACATTCCAAATCCACAAGCATTTACTCTCCCCAGGATGACACAGGGGTAGTAAATTCCTTGTGGATCCATGACTTGTTCATTTTGATGAACGTTAGTCTGTCCACATTGTCACTGGACAGAAGCGTGCGCTTATCTGTCAGCACACACCCAGCAGCACTGAAGACACGTTCAGAGACAACGCTGGCAGCTGGACACGACAAAATCTCCAAAGGCGTAAGTGGAGAGCTCTGGCCATTTTTCAAGATTTGAAGCCCAAAATGAGCAAGGCTCCATTTGCAAAGTAATGGCATCGATGTTCATTTGGAGATACTCCTGTATCATCCTCTCCAGGCATTGACTATGTGTCAGACTTGTTGTCTCTGGTGGCCTTGCAAAGGATGGTCTAAAAAAATTATGAAAAGATTCAATAAAATTGCTGTTACCAGCACCAGATACGGTGCTGCTGGTACGGGTAGACTGTTGAAGATGACGAGACCGTCCCATGTTTGTCAAGTTACAACTGGGAGATTCACTCCCTGCACCACGGTTGTTTGGTGAAAAAGCCGAGCTAAGATCGAGTAACAGCTTTTGCTGATACTCCTGCATACGTGCATCCCTTTCTATGGCTGGAATTATGTCACAAAATTTGGACTTGTACCGGGGATCTAATAGTGTGGCAAGCCAGTACTCATCATCACTTCTAATTTTGACAATACGAGGGTCATATTGGAGGTAGTGCAGCAAGAAGGCGCTCATGTGTCTTGCGCAGCCATGCGGACCAAGTCCACGCTGTGTTTGTGGCATAGAGGTGCTAACCGTTCTTTCTTCCTCTGACATCTCCCCCCAACCTCTTTCAACTGAAATTTGACCAAGGTCTCCCTCATCCGCTCCATGTCCATGGACAGTTCGTCCTCCATTTCTTCATGTTCTCCTGCACCTTCCTCAACATTTCGCCTGCTACCATGCGCCCTTGTTGATCCCTGTCCCCCATGGTCCCATGCCTGCCGCCTTGGTGATGATGAATGTCTGGACCTTGGTGATGTTGTTGTGTCTTGCGCATATGAATCCTCCTGTAGTTCATCCCCTTCCTGTTGTCCCCCCCCTGACTCCGAATAGTGTTTAGCGTGTGCTCCAGCATGTAAATGACTGGAATTGTCATGCTGATAATGGCATTGTCAGCGCTAAACATATTCGTCGCCATGTCGAAACAGTGCAGAAGGGTGCATAGGTCCTTGATCTGAGACCACTCCATCAGGGTGATCTGCCCCACCTCTGCATCTCGTTGGCCCAGGCTATACGTCATGACGTATTGCACCAGGGCTCGACGGTGCTGCCACAGTCACTGTAACATGTGGAGAGTCGAATTCCAGCGTGTCGGCACATCGAATTTCAGGCGATGAACCAGCAGGCCGAAAGACTTCTGGAGCGATGCAAGCCGCTCAGCTGCGGCGGTTGAACGGCGGAAGTGAGCAGACAGTTTTCGTGCCCTCTTCAGAAGGCCATCTAGGCCGGGATAGTGTGTTAAAAATTGCTGGACAACAAGGTTCAACACATGAGCCACACAAGGCGCGTGTGTCACCTTGCCCAGGCGAAGGACCGCACCCAGGTTTGCAGCATTGTCACACACGGCCTTACCAGGCTGCAGGTTGAGTGGAGACAACCATTTACCAAACTCCGTCTCCAGAGCTGCCCACAACTCAGCCGCTGTGTGACTCTTAGTTCCAAGACATTTCAAAATAAAGACCGCCTGATGCCGTTGCGCTCTGCTGCCAGCATAGTAATGAGGGGTGCGTGATTCCTTCTGCGCAGTTACAACACTGGTGGCCTGACCAGGCAGGCTTGGGGCAGAGGTGGAGGACCCAGATGAGGTGAAGGAGGCAGAAGCAGTGGAGGAACTTGGACAGACAGAGGATTGACACACAAGTCGTGGGGACGGCAAGACTTGTGCAGCAGACCCTTCACCATCTATCACCATAGTTACCCAGTGCCCAGTCAGTGACATGTAACGTCCCTGTCCATGCTTACTGGTCCAAGTATCGGTGGTGAAATGCACCCGTTCACACACAGAGTTTCTCAAGGAAGCGGGGATGTGTGCGATATGCTGGTGTAGTGCAGGCACACCTTTCTTAGAGAAGTAGTGGCGACTGGGCATCTGGTACTGGGCCACAGCGACAGACATAAGGTCTCTAAAATCCTGTGTGTCCACCAGCGGAAAGACAGCATTTCAGTAGCCAAGAGCTTACAGAGGGATAAAGTCAACCTCTTAGCTTTGTCATGGGTCGCAGGAAATGGCCTTTTATTTGTCTACATCTGAGGGACAGAGATCTGGCTGCTGTGTGTAGACGGTGGGGAGTAGGGTGTCCCTGAAAAAATGCAGGTTTGTGAGGAAAGTGCAGGCGTAGACATGATGTTGCCTTCATCCAATGTTGATGCTATCGATGTCTGAGAGAGCTGTACACACGCACTTGTTTCCCCTTCTAAACCAACTGACGACCTACCAAGCAAACTGCCTGTTGCGGTTACACTGGTGGAAGTTGTGCGTGGAAAACCAGGTGTGACAGCTGTCCCCATAGTCCTAGAAGAGGAAGAGCGCGCGGATGCACTGGAAGGGGCAGGCGGTGGATGGTCCGCTCCGCTAAGCCGCATTGCAGTACGGTTCACGCTTCCCACTGGGACATATGATATTTATTCATGTGACGATTCATGGAAGAAGTTGTCAAACTGCTGAGGTTTTGCCCTCTACTAACAGAATCACGACAAATTTTACATATCACATGATTTGGGCGATCTTTTGCTATGTCAAAAAAGGAACAGGCTAGGCAAGGCTTAGAAGGCATGCGACCTGCTGAGCCACCCCGACTAGTGCTCAGAGGCAGAGTTGTGGCTGAGGATGCAGTTGTAGACGTGAACCAGTACTCCTCCTCTGTCCAGGAAGGCGCAAGGTAACTTCGTCGTCAGTAGCATCCTCCTCCACCGCCTCTGTTGACCTCCTCGAGTGCCTGACTGTGGGTTGACAGTAGGTGGGATCTAGAAGTTCCTCATCAAGCGTTATGTTTGTACTCCCCTCCCCATCAGACCGAGCCTCTTCCTGCCCTGAACGAATATTTAAGTTGTCATCCCAATCTGGTATCTGCGTCTCATCATCATCAGTATGTTCCTCATTGCTGTAAATTACAACAGGTGTTTCAGTTTGTGAATAAGGGACAACATTATGCTCATGAACTTGTTCATCACGGCATGAATCTGAGTCACAAAAGTTCTGGGCATCACTGCAGACCATTTCCTGGTCTGTACTCACTTTAGCTTGGGAGCAGACTTCTAATTCCCAGGCTATAGTGTTACTGAACAGCTCTGCAGACTCAGCCATCTCAGTTCCACCATACTGTGCAGGGCGGATGGAGACTTGAGAGCTGGGAGAAAGCAAGTGTGATTGGGATGACAACTCAGAGGACTGGTCTTTTTTGGATGCGGTAGTTGAGGTGGCGGAGAGGGCACTTGTTGGACCACTTGAGATCCATTCATGCATTTTCTTTTTTTGGCCATCATCTACCTTTGTTCCAGTTGTTCGTGTCCGTAAAAAAGGGAGCACATCGGATTGTCCACGATAAGTAGTAGACATCTTACTTTTGCTGGAAGATGGTCTATCTTCAGCAGATGTTAATGGAGCTTTGCCACCTTCCCCACGGACAAACCCTTTTTTTCCTTTTCCAACACGCCTATTCCCCTTTCCACCAGCATCTGTCATTTTGCCACTCATTTTGATTGCGACAAGATTGTGCACTGTGTCTGTGTCCGTATTCCCCTTGCTTCTTCTGGCTGCTGCATGTCCATCCAGACCAGCAGGCTTAGGGGATCCACCGCCACCATGTTAGTCCACCTCAAGTAACAGTACCCTGCACAATTCAAGACACTGTGCCAGATGCAGCAAAGCAGTCCTAAAAGAGAACTGAGTCTCCTCCATGTTTCAGAGTAAAAACAATGTTCTATTCAGTGTAAACTTCATTTTTATGTCTGTGAACATAGATCTGGGGTGACTTGACAAAAACCTCCAGTTCTGTCTCAACTGTATAATGACATTCTCCTAGAAGCTTTGTGGCTTTTCAATATGCATTTTGGCAAATTCCAGTTTTGATTTATTATAATTTGCTTTCAACAGTGGTTTTCTCCTAGGTTGTCTTCCATGATATTCACTTTGGCAAACACAGCTATGAATACTGCGATCTGACACTGATGTACTTTGACCTTGGTGTTCACCTTTAATCTCTATGGAAGTTGTTCTAAACTCTTTGGTCATGATTCGTATTATCAGTCTCTTCAATTTGACATCCATTTTCCTCTTGCAATCATGCCCAGGGAGGTTGACTACAATCCCATAAACCTTAAAACTTCTGTAGAATATGAGCAAGAGTAAAACAGTAACATCAAGTTGTATGGTCTTCTAGCCTTTACATTAAACATGTTTGTAATTTTCTTTCTAATCTCCTGAGACAACTCTCTCCTTAGCTTTCTTTGGTCCATGTTTAGTGTGGTAAACACCAAGATAAACAGAACAGTGTAGATGAATGTGCTATGTACTTGTACTAAATCTCTTTTGTGTAACAAGATACTTTGACTGTATTCCTTTTTGTTTTAAAAAAACTTAAAAAACTATTGACTGAAAACAAACAGCACAGTGATAACTTTTCACCCTTTAAAGCAGCACCCTATAAAGCAGCACCCTATAAGCAGACTGCCTGATTACAACTTTGTAGACACCTGTGGTGCTAATTACAGAACACACCTTAGTATAACATGTTTCTATAGTCAAATTATTTTTAATCTTTTACCATACTTGTCCAGGCCATGTTTATTATTTATTTTCATTTTTCTATTGAACCAAAATTCAAGACAAATGTATCATTACACTACATATCCAGCTGCAGTGTCCTCTCAAAGTGCGTCAGATTCTATCTTAAAGGCAGCTAGCGTAGAGGGAAGGGCAGTACAGTAAGCTGACAGCACTGTAATGGGACATCTACAACTGTATATGTGTTTGTAATGAGAGAAAGCTCAGTTCCGCTGTACTATGTTAGTTATTATCTCATTGCATTGCTGTATGTGATTAGGAAAACAAAATGTCAGTCATTACATGATTCATACTGGTAATGTCATCATTCATTTAAAATATGTTCTAGAGTCATATTCTAAGGTAGAACTGTGTCCAGTTCACAGATCTTAATAGCTCATTTACATATGAAGAAAAAAATTGATTTATATAGAATAAATCATCAGATTGCAGATATATTATTATATTCAACTTTCTATGACCTTCATGCCTATATAAAAGAGCTTAGGAGGGTAGATCCCCTTGCCAGATTCCATGTAAAGTACCACTCCAGGATTTTTTTTTCATTTTTATTACTAAAGCTAATATTGTCCCAGAAATATTGTGGGACAATATTGACAAATACAGTTCCTCAAATAGTGCAGCAACACACGTGACATTTAGCATACAATCAGAATGTAAGCAGAACCCTCTGCCAAAATTAGACTCTGTGTTCACCTGTAAGTATGTATCGTTAATAGCGATGGGCGGACGCAAACTGTAAAAGTCCATATCCGTGCAGGTTCAAAAGAACAAGAGTGCTGGGCTCGGAGTTCTCAGAGAACTCCGGGGAATGATACGTGTCCAGCAACTCGGATTATATAAAAAAAAATAAATAAAAGCAAAAATAAAGAAACTAAGAATAAAAGCAACAATGCTGTATATACTGGGCCTCCGGCGTGGCTGTGCCTGCTTCTGGGGCTGCTCATTAGCCTTCATACATATGCACTGATTCCTCCACCCACCGGCAGTCTTAGTGTCTGTGATTGGCTGCAGTCAGACGCGCCCTCAGTCTATATGACAGCGTCTGACAGTTTGCAATCACAGGCCCTGTCTGCAGCGCTATAGTGGAATAAAAATAAATTTTAAAAAAATTGGCGTAGGGTCCCTTCATATTATGATCCCCAGCACAGATGAAAGCATTAGGCTACAGACTGCAGCCCCTAGCCGTGCGTTATCTTTTCTGTGTATCAGATAAGAGGAACTACATGAGGATTTTTTTTTTTTTAAATTTAAATAAATAATTTTTAAAAATGACATGCCGTCCCCCCTAATTTTGATACTCAGCCATGATAATGCCTGACAGCTGTGGGCTGGTATTCTCAGGCTGGGGAGACCAATGCTTATTGCCCCCCCAGCCTAAAAATAGCAGCCTGCAGCTGCCCAAGATTGTTGTGTCCATTAGATGTGACAATCCCAGAACTTTACATGCAGTGGCAATCGGGGTAATAAGGGGTTTATTGCAACTCACAGCTGCCACTAAGCCCTAGATTAGTAATGGGAGGCGTCTATGAGACCCCCATTACTAATCTGTAAGTGAAAAGAAATAAACGCTAATAATAATAAAGTGATAAATCCAAAACGCTATGTGTGGCGGAAATCTAATAGTACATATACCCCTAAAAACACCATCCCACCATCATGGTGGCAGCATCATGTTGTGGGGTTATTATTCAGCAAGGACAGGAAAGCTGGCCAGAGCTGATGGGAAGCTGGATGAGGCTAAATACAGGACAATCCTGTAAGAAAACCTGTTAAAAAAAACGAGTCTGCAAAGGACTTGAGACTGGCGTTCCAGGAGGACAAAAATTCTACCCTCTATATGTGAGAAGCTGGAGGAGACATCCCCCAAAAGACTTACAGCAGTAATTGCAGCAAGAGGTGATTATACAAAGTATTGACTCAAAAGAGCTTAATACAAATGCATGTCAGAAATTTCAGACTTATGTTTTTAAAATATTTGAAGAACATGTATCATTTCCTTTACAAGTCATACATTTTCTACTCAGTGTTGGTATATCACATAAAATCAGAATAAAATATATTTAGGTTTGTGTGTAATGTGAAAAATTCACGGGGTTATAAAAACTTTTCATGGCAATGTAAATTATGAATACTTTCACTGTTCATTCCGGATGGATAGATGCAGTATATAGCTGAAGAAAACCTGTTTATAGCACAGAAATAATATATACAAATGACTAGAAGAGATTAGATTCCAATAATTAAAAGATAAATGTTACATTATAATACATATTAAAAACTAATCTACATTTTATTTTAGGTGTTTATGAGGTTTCCCTATCCTTATTTGTGAGCTTTCTATTCTTTTATATGCATTTTAGGTTAAAATATTTTGTTATCTGGCACCTATCAAGTAAATACAGCGACAATCAATAAATGTAAAAAAAAAAAATAAAAAAAATATGCTTTCTGACCCTACTTCAAACATTTGCCTGCGCATAGCATAAACACTTACTTTGCTTAACACATAGCTTACAACGAATCAAACAAAGAAGCTGCTGCTAATCACTCATTTGGTCTTCACACATTTGAATATTTCAGAAAATAAACAAATAAAACTTCAAAAGGGGGAGATTGTGTTTAAATTTAAAGAATTTGCAGCGTTAAGAAGTTGATGTTACCCCCATAAAAATAAATGATTCCCGTAAGAACTTGAAAGTCCCACCTAGAGTTTGGGAATATACTACAACAATATTTGTGTTTCGCTGAAATAACACGGTCCTTTATGAGCAACGAAGGCAGACGGCTCCATTCTCTGATTTATTCACAGGCAATGCTTGGTCTACCTACTACCACCATAAAATGCACATTTAAATATTTTCAGTCCATGGGGCAAAAAAAAAAAAAAAAAAAAAAGAATATATCTGTCAGACTAAAAAAAATACATATATCATAAAAGTTATGAAAATATATCTTCTGCATTTAACTACTTTAGAAAGTTTACCTTTGATTATTTTATTGTACGTACTAATATTTTATTTTATAAGTACATACTGTAATAACGTCACACTGACTTATTTTACCTTGGTGTTACAAAAGGCATTTTAAAAAGTTTTAGTCTTCTGGGTGGCCTTTTTTATTTTTTATCATTTTGAGCAGGCATTTTTCATCGATTCCAAAAGGCTTTCAAAACAATAAAAAATAAATAAACTGGGAGATGACAATGATCATAGGAATTATAAAGGAACCAGGAGGTGAGGTGGATGTGCAGAGACTTAAACTCGTGTTTTTTCACTTATCTAATTTGTGTTCTTTGCCATAAAATACCGTATTTTTCGGATTATAAGACGCACTCTTCCTCCCAAAACTTTAGGAGGAAAATGAGGGGTGCATCTTAAAATCCAAATGTAGCTTACAGGGGGGTTGTGCAGAGGGGTCAAAGGAGGCAGGGAGATGCTCCGAGGAATGCACTGTGTTGCCAGCGCTACTGGTCTGTGCGACGCTGTTCTGTGCATTTGGCAGCGCCGCTCTGTTCTGTTTCGAGCCACTCCGTTCTGCGCGGTGCACGGCTGCTCCGTCTTGCTCGGCTGCTCCGTTCTGCTCAGTGCTCAGCTGCTCCATCACCAGCCCCACACGGAGCAGAGCAGAGCGACACCGGCCCCGCACAGAGCAGAGCGACACCGGCCCCGCACAGAGCAGAGCGACACCGGCCCCGCACAGAGCAGAGCGACACCGGCCCCGCACAGAGCAGAGCGACACCGGCCCCGCACAGAGCAGAGCGACACCGGCCCCGCACAGAGCGACACCGGCCCCGCACAGAGCAGAGCGACACCGGCCCCGCACAGAGCAGAGCGACACCGGCCCCACACAGAGCAGAGCGACACCGGCCCCACACAGAGCAGAGCGACACCGGCCCCACACAGAGCAGAGCGACACCGGCCCCACACAGAGCAGAGCGACACCGGCCCCACACAGAGCAGAGCGACACCGGCCCCACACAGAGCAGAGCGACACCGGCCCCACACAGAGCAGAGCGACACCGGCCCCACACAGAGCAGAGCGACACCGGCCCCACACAGAGCAGAGCGACACCGGCCCCACACAGAGCAGAGCGACACCGGCCCCACACAGAGCAGAGCGACACCGGCCCCACACAGAGCAGAGCGACACCGGCCCCACACAGAGCAGAGCGACACCGGCCCCACACAGAGCAGAGCGACACCGGCCCCAGACAGAGCAGAGCGACACCGGCCCCACACAGAGCAGAGCGACACCGGCCCCGAACAGAGCAGAGCGACACCGGCCCCGAACAGAGCAGAGCGACACCGGCCCCGAACAGAGCAGAGCGACACCGGCCCCGAACAGAGCAGAGCGACACCGGCCCCGAACAGAGCAGAGCGACACCGGCCCCGAACAGAGCAGAGCGACACCGGCCCCGAACAGAGCAGAGCGACACCGGCCCCGCACAGAGCAGAGCGACACCGGCCCCGCACAGAGCAGAGCGACACCGGCCCCGAACAGAGCAGAGCGGCGTCGCCGGCCCCGAACAGAGCAGAGCGACACCGGCCCCGCACAGAGCAGTGCGGCGTCGCCGGCCCCGCACAGAGCAGCAACCACAGTGAGTATCTGGACCCCCCTCTATACTACATGCAGTACTCCAGTACCGCCCCTGCCTCCTGAGACCCCCCCCGCTCCTCTGCAGGCCCCCCACTCTGGTAAGACACCGCCAGATTATAACCGGACCCCATATTTTTATTTTACCTTTTTTTCCCCTCCAAATTTGGGGTGCGTCTTATAATCCGGAGCGTCTTATAAAACAAAAAATACGGTAGTTTTTTTTTTATTGAGTAATTGGAAAATAGGGAGCGAGGACATTAGAGCTGCAAGTGCACTGTCCAGCTCGCTGCACTTGCAACACATTAGCATACAATTTTAACTAAGGATTCCTCTAAAACATCAAAACAGATTTCAATAAGAGAGGTGAGGATTATTGAGCATTAAAACACGTTTACATACAGGATATTACTTTGGGGTGTAAAATTCTTTTGAGAGGTTCTCTTTAAAGAGGACCACCCACCAGGATTTTCATGTATAAACGAAAGCCAGTGCTACACTGGAGCTAGGATGCAAATTCTAAAAATACCTTTAGTTTTGAGATTGGATGTATAGTTTCTGAAATACAGGCAAGTAAAGTTTGTGACATGCACTGTTATTTGATTGACAGCAGCTACAGAATATCTAATAGGTGCGTCGAGTTTTGCTAGTTATTCCCGCCCCTGTCTTTCCTCCCCCTATCTCTTATTACTGGGGAAGGATAAACAGGGAGGTGCGGGAATAAGTAGTAAAACCCAACCCACCTATTGAATATTTTGTAGCTGCTATCAATTAAATAACAGTGCATTTCACAAACTTTTCTTGCCTGTATTTCAGAAAGTATACATCTGATCTGACAACCAGAGGTATCTTTAGAATCAGATTCCTAAACGCCAGTATAGCACTGGCTTTAGATTATATATGAACATCCTGGTGGTTGGTGCACTTTAAAGGGAATCTATCACCAGGTTTTTGCTCCCCCATCTGAGCGCAGCATAACAGAGACAGAGATCCTGATTCTAGCGAAGTGTCACTTACTGAGCTGTAAAAATCTGTTTTCTCAGCTGCAGATCTAGCAGTTATACAGAACTCATGAATATGCTGGACTACCTAGCAGCAGACCAGGTGTTCTTCTAATGATAATCTCCTGCTGCTTAAACAGTGATTTTATCAAAACTACACTGAGCAGCCCAGGAAGTGAAGCATCGCTGGAATCAGGATGGTGGCAAAAATCTGGTGACAGATTTCCTTTAAAGAAGATAAGGAAGAGACAGGAACAAGAAGAGAGAAATCACAGAAAGCAAGTCAAAAATTTCTCAAGTAATGGTGACTAGTGTGCTTGGAGTAAAAAAAAAAAGAAAAAAGGAAAATCTCTTAAATTGTTATTGAACACGTACTATAATCCTACAAGCGGCTTTGTATTGATGGTGGAAACACACATGAATCAATGAGAGGTTTTCTTCAACCTTCTTCTACATCTCTTAATTATATAGCGAAATCTCCTACAATTTGAAGCTAGATGGCTTAATTTGAAGACTGTACCCACATCCTCAAGGAATCACTACCGCATAAGAATTAAAGGAACTTGCACAGAAAAATCACTAATTTCGTACCACAAACCAATATACTTTGTCTTTAGCAAGCAGATGGCTAAGCCACACAATCACAGCTCTGGCTTTAAGCTCGTATCCAGCTCGCTTCATTTGTGTGTTCTTGATAAAGATTTCTCCCTACATAATAAATTAGCCTTCTTTACCATTAAAACAATAAATATGCTTTTATTAAATCACTACTTTGTATCAAATATTAAACTGGAATCACATAAAATAACAAGAACGTCTAAGATCGCCCTGCGTTTCATCAAGGCATTTCTACTTTCATAATAGTCAAACAACCCTAACAAAACAAAAAAAAGACTTCAAAAGATAAAAATTCTCAGATCTGGGTTCATTGATAGGATTTTCACTAATTGGCCAATTATTGGTTCACATAAAATAACAAACCAAATGTCCAAAACCAAAGGCTACAAATTCTACCGTCTCAGTTTTGTCTAGTGGCCAGTTGGCCGTCATACAGAGCGTGAATTAGAGTTAGGGCTAATTTTATACTCCACAGATCTTCGATATCAATGAAAATACAACACTAATTAGAAAGGAACATTAAAATTCCTTTAAAGGGAATCTGGAAAAGTGCTATTAACCTGCAGATATGGGGTTAATCTGCAGATTAATAGCGTTTAGAACCTGTCCGGCGCCTGAAAATCTAACCCCGCTGCTGGGAGGAAATTAATTTTAATCCTCTTGGCAGCGTTACGTTTTTAGTCACAGGGTGGGCACTGGTGTGGGTTCAGTCACAGCTTTGTGTATGGAGAGTGGTGGCTGTAATCGACCCCTCACACTGACTGACAGCTGGTTTTAATGCAGAGCGGCTGTCAGTCAGTGTGAGGTGTATGGTTACAGCCACTGCTTTCCAAATACAGAGCGGTGTCTGAACCTGCACAGGCACCACCCCTATGACTGAAACCGCAACGCTGCCGGGAGGACTAAAGTTAATTTCTTCCTAGCAGCAGGGTTCATTGGGCAGGGACTGGGCAGGTTCAGAATGCTATTAACCTGGATATTAACCACATATCTTCAGGTTAATAGCATTTTTCCATGTGACACGTTGCCTTTAAATTTGCATCTTAAAATATTAAGGCAGAATTGCAAGATTTCCCAGGATTCTAGGCTGAGTTCCCAAATATCAGTTGCGTTCTATCAGTGTTTATGCCTGAGTGGGGATATTATGCTCTTTGTGCAGGGATCCAGTGTACAAAGCTGGATCAAAAAGCGCTGCCAGGAAGATAGACATGTAAAATAAAGGAGGAGACCAGTGACTTGATTTGGGGTTTGGGGGGGGGGCGATCTCCACTTCTGTTGTGACTGCGTGTGCTGCCGCGGTCGCAACAAGAACTGAGGATGCGAGGGTGCATGCGCAACTTTCGCATCACACATCCATCAGTCCAATGAAGGAAGAGAGAGTCTTCATAAAGATGGCGCTATGCGCAGAAGCCGACACCAAATTAGTGAAGAGTTTGCTGCAATAGTGATTAATGCTAATGAGCAGGTGCCAGAATTAAACTCTATGATGGCGGTAGGGGGAGGAAGGCCTGACAGGCAGACAGGAGCGGGAATAGATAGGAAGATCCGACCCCCATATTCTCGCCCCTGTTGCACCTGTCAATCAAATAGCAGTGCATTTTTGTAACTCTACTTGCAAATATTACTGTAATAAAACATCCAATCTGAAAACCAAAGGTATGCCTGGATTTAGAATTTTAGCACAAGTGTAGCACTGGCTTTGCTTTAGTCATGAAAATTGTGCTGGTTAGTTCTCTTTAAGGCCCCTGTATACATTAGACTAATGGCGGCCACACCTGCCAATATTAATGGGTTGGGTCGACAGTCTAATCTGTACAAGGGAACTGGCTGACAAATCATTGGGGGGTGGGGGTGTTGATTGGGTGTGTCCGTTTCTGAACTGCCGATCACTTTGTTCTCCTGAAGGGAAAGCGCCATACGGCGAATACAGAAGTTCTAAGCTAAGTGAACGCTCTGTTGTATAGAAGAATCAGCTGAGATGGCCGTGGACTGAACAATTATACGCAGCATCATTCGGCTGACATAGATCTAATGTGTTTGGCCAATGTTAGAAACACTGTCTATCAACATCACTGATGATTGTCTGGAATATCCGGCCGATCAACAAATATTTGACTACAGTAGTAAAAACACTTGTATCACTAAAGTGCATGCTCTAGTATAGTCTACAGCGCAGGAACCACATAAACCACACGGCTCTTCACCACTTTCACCTTTACCAGGACAAGCTGCTATTTTGGATTCGGGGTAAAGCCGGCGTTACACACTACGATTTATCTGACGATATGTCGTCGGGGTCACGGTTTCCGTTACGCAAATCCGGCATCATTAGCGACGTCGTTGCGTGTGACACCTACGTGCGACTCCGAACTATCGCAAATAGGTTAAAATTGTTGATCGTTGACACGTCGTTCAGTTTCAAAATATTGTTCGTCGTTTGGAACGCAGCAGACATATTGGTACGTTTGACACCCTGCCAACGACAAACAACATCCAAATGACCGCCTTGGTCAAACAATATATCGCTGTTGCGTCGTTTGTGAGATCGTTATGTGTGACCGCAAATAAACGACCTATGTGCGATCTCGGCAAATCGGAACAACGATCTGGGCGTGTCACATCATTTAAGAGATCGGCAGATAAATCGTAGCGTGTAAAGCGGCCTTAAGGCCGGCTCCTTCTCTTTCTGCACACTGTGTGCTTTGTGCAGTCCTATAAAGCCTTTTTCCTACAGCCTTGGATAGCTCTGTCTAACTTGTAAACGAATGGACTTTTCTTTTTATGATTTTAAGGCGTATGGTATGGATTACTGCTTTTCCAATTAGCAAGATTTTGGTTTATACATTTAGAATGGTTTCAACTTGCTATGGTAGTCCTGGAAAATAAAAAATGTCAGTATAACTTGGAGGACCCATTATACTGCGGACAACGAAAAGCCACACTAAGTTTCAATGCAAAAGGCAAAAGCACGAACGCATTAATAACGAATGTGACAATATAAAACGTAAAAAATAATAATATGCATGCTTTATTCTGAAGAATATAGGAGCTTTATGGCCCACAGAAAGCATCTAGTAGTGTGGCAGGATAACCATCTGCTTTAACTATTTGTCAGGAAGGGTCGACCCATGTACAATTTGTATCTTGTATAGGAAAACTATAGATATTGGGTTTTCTTCTTATTTCTAAATGCTTATATCTTGTTCAGCTCTGAATACAGACTGAATTAATTCCCTCTCTCTGTCCTCTATGGAATTCCCCATCCCTAACGCACCAATTTTTCACAAAATCAATTAGACCATCAATATTTTTCTGGAGCGTAGAATGGGTGGGCATCTGTCAAGTTTCATCTTAGGGTTTGTGGTTTTGAAAGGAAAATCTAACAAAAATTTGAACAATGCCAAAGAGAGCCATCTGCAAACTACATCCGACATGGGGGTGATACAGGGGTGATACATTTTAAATGTGGATCTACGTAAGAGGTCAGGAAAGGGTTAAACAAACTAGCACCGTCCCTGCCTCTATAACTACAGTTTGGCGAGCTGCACATTTACTATACACATGGCGCTGGGCGGGAATCCGTACACATCCATATTACAAATGTATTTTTACACTTTTGGATGAGATAACTGGGAAAAAAAAAAAATCACCAGGCAGTCAGTCATCTGACTAGTGATATATATAACACCTTTGCCCAGTCATAGTATCAGACTATAGGTCACTTTACACGCTGCGATATCAGTATCAATATCGCTAGTGAGCGTACCCGACCCCGTCGGTTGTGCGTCACGGGCAAATCACTGCCCGTTGCGCAACACATCGCTAACACCCGTCACACGGACTTACCTGCCCTGCGACGTCGCTCTGGCCGGTGAACTGCCTCCTTTCTAAGGGGGCGGTTCATGCGGCGTCACAGCGACGTCACACGGCAGCCGTCCAATAGCAGAGGAGGGGCGGAGATGAGCGGCCGGAACATGTCGCCCACCTCCTTCCCTCCTCATTGCCGGTGGACGCAGGTAAGGAGATGTTCGTCGCTCCTGCGGTGTCACACATAGTGATGTGTGGTGCCGCAGGAACGAGGAACAACATCGCTACTGACCAGACGATTTTTCATAAACGACCTCTCTCAGACAAACGATTTTTGCCTCTTTTGCGATCGTTTAAGGTCGCTCCAGCCTGTTACACGCTGCGATGACGCTAACGACGCCGGATGTACGTCACAAACACTGTGACCCCGATGATATATCGTTTGCGATGTCGCAGCGTGTAAATGGCCCTTTAGGCTGGAGTCACATTAGTGTATGGCATGTGATGCGAGAGCAACGGACGCAATATGCTAATGACCCCCGGCTACTGCTCGGCGAGCGTGAGCCGAGTGTCAAGCAACTGTGATTCAATCTTGTGATTGGATCACAGCTGCGGAGGAAAGGGATTAATAACTCCATCTTCTCCGTTGTCAGCTGAAGCATATATCGCACTGCACTCAGATGTCATCCGAGTGCAGTCCGATGTTTTACTCGCACCCACAGACTTGTATGGGTGCGAGTGATCTGAGACTTGCAAACAATCACAGCATGCCGCAATTTTTTCTTAAGTCTGATTAGGGCTGAGAAAAAAAAATTGCAGATCTAAGCTGCCT
The DNA here is from genome assembly GCF_048569485.1 of Anomaloglossus baeobatrachus. Classification (NCBI taxonomy): domain Eukaryota; kingdom Metazoa; phylum Chordata; class Amphibia; order Anura; family Aromobatidae; genus Anomaloglossus; species Anomaloglossus baeobatrachus. The sequence goes on along the minus strand of NC_134355.1, from coordinate 84,874,179 downwards.
TATTGATTAATATTGGTTCGAGTGCAATGCGAGATTTTCGCACTCGTGAGTGTTATACGGCAGTGTGTTTACACATGAGTTTTGAGGTCAGTTTTTGTAGTGGAAATGCTGTTTTTTATTGTGTTTAGTTTGGAGTATTTTCCACAAGCATCCCCTTTAAAGTACTAAGATGCAGTCTTTTTTTTTCGTCAACAGATATAGTAAATTTCCAACATAAATTAATAAGATCTAAGCATTATTGATGCACTTTTTTAAAACGATTATGAAGTTTATGGCTATGTGCATATGCTTTTGGTAGAAAAATGAACCTAAATCCAACTGTGGTATTGGTGAGGTTTTAGCGCGTTTTTGTGGGTGTAATTGTTTATATTTGACAAGGAAAAGAAATAAAGCTAGGTTAATAAAAAAGACAAAAAAAGAAAGCTTTCTATATGCAATTTCCGGTTTCATTCGTTCTTATGTTTAATTTTCCTACTCTGAGGACAGTGCATTCTGTGTTAGTCATGCGTTTTTTGTGTTAAAATGGCTACAAAAATGCCACAAAAACTCACTGAGTGAACACACCTGTGGATTTGCAGTGTTTTTTTTCATCACAACACTGAAGTCAATGGGTGAAAAAACGCTGCACAAATAATTGACATCCTGCAGCTTTTTCCTGCATCAAAATCTGCAAGGAAAAAAAAGCAGCATCGGCACCGCACTTCAGAAATCTCACAGACTTTGCTGGCTTCAGGAGCGGCATGCAGCTTTTGAAAAAAAAAAAAAGCATAAAAAATGCGGTGTGTGCATAAGGTCTATCGGTTCCAAAAACAATTCATAAGAGACTCTGTGTGAATAATCGAAGGGCATATCACACCGTCTTCTTGCAGACATTTTCACAAATGACAGCTTTATGGAGAAATCCCAAAAAGTTAGGGATCTAAATGTTCACTTATGATGAATACACCAGAATGCATGAAGGAAATGCTTGTTCTGCAAGCCTATTAAAGAGGACCAACCAACAGGATTTTCCTATATAAATAAAGTCAATGGTATACTGTGGATTCTTTACACATACCATATTAATTGTGAGATCGGATGTATACTTTCTAAAATATAGGCAAGTAAAGTTTGTGAAATGCACTGTTATTTGTTTGATAGGTGCAATGGAATATCTAATAGGTGGGTTTTGTTAGTTATTCCCACCCTGCCGGTCCTTCCTTCTCCTATGTCTACTATTACAGGGGGAGAGGGGAAAAAGGACGAACAGAGAAGGGTGGGAATAAGTAGCAAAACCCGACCCAACTATTAGATATTCTGTAGCAGCTATCAATCAAATAAA
>NC_134355.1:84750358-84867858 GCF_048569485.1 Anomaloglossus baeobatrachus | reverse complement strand
TCTCCACTTTTTCTCCACTTTTTTTCTCCACTTTTTCTCTCCACTTTTTCTCTCCACTTTTTCTCTCCACTTTTTCTCTCCACTTTTTCTCCACTTTTTTTCCAAAAAAATGGAAAAAAAAGTGGAGAAAAAGTGGAGAAAAAGTGGAGAAAAAGTGGAGAAAAAGTGGAGAAAAAGTGGAGAAAAAGTGGAGAAAAAAATGGAGAAAAAGTGGAGAATTTTTTTCTCCACTTATTCTCCACTTTTTCTCCATTCTTTTTCTATGGTCGGTCTACCCATTAGCTCTGCCATGCACACTGTAGCTCTACACCTACTGCACATGTTACTTTATGATTGACATCTCTTTCGTACCAGAGCTGTCTAAGTCTACTCTGACCCAATATTTGTCATTACTATATTGTCCTTGTACTGTATTATGACATTTGTATCATGTGTTTCATTTCTTGCTGTGTTGCAATTTTTTTACTGCATCCCAATTGTACCTCTACATTGTTCGAGTTTATGTTATTGTTCTCTCACTCTTATGTGATACTGATTACTGTCATTTTTCATGATTACATGCAGATAAGTCCAATCTGACGAAGGCTCAGGCCGAAGCCTATGTCATTTGTTTTCTAATTATTTCATGAAATTCATGAAATAATAAAAAAAGGGCTTCCCTTTATTTTTGGTTCCCAGCCGGGTACAAATAGGCAACTGGGGGTTGGGGGCAGCCGTTCCTGCCTGCTGTACCTGGCTAGCATATAAAAATATGGCGAAGCCCACATAATTTTTTCAGGGGGCAAAAAACTTCTGCATACAGTCCTGGATGGAGTATGCTGAGCCTTGTAGTTCTGCAGCTGCTGTCTATCTGTATGGAGAAGAGCAGACAGCAGCTGCAGAACTACAATGCTCAGCATACTCCATCCAGGACTGTATGCAGAATTTTTTTGCCCACCAAAAAAATGACGTGGGCTTCGCCATATTTTTGTATGCTAGCCAGGTACAGCAGGCAGCCACGGGCTGCCTCCAACCCCCAGTTGCCTATTTGTACCCGGCTGGGAACCAAAAATATAGGGAAGCCCGTTTTTTTTAATTATTTCACTTATTTCATGAAATAATTAAAAAACAAATGACGTGGGCTTCGCCCCATTTTTGTGTCCAGCCGGGTACAACTAGGCAGCTGGGGATTGGAATCCGCAGCACAGGTTAGCCCGAGGTTTCTGGGCGCCTCTGCTGCGGATTTCAGTCCGCAGCCGTCCCAGAAAATGGCGCTCTCATAGAAGCGCCATCATCTGGCGCTGTATCCAACTCTTCCAACAGCCCTGGAGCCGGGTGGCTTGTTGGGTAATCATGAGTTAATACTGGCTTTGTTTTACTAGCCAGTATTAAGCCAGATATTCTTAATGTCAGGCACGTTTGACCCGGCCATTAAGAATCTCCAATAAGGGGTTAAAAAAAACACCACACAGAGAAAAAATACTTTAATAGAAATAAATACACAGACACATTAGAGACTCCATCTTTATTACCCCCTGTCAGCCCTCCACGATCCTGCTCTTCTGTCTTCTTTCTTTCTAGTGTAGTAGTAGTGATGATTGTAGTGAGGATGAGGTTCCCCAGCCCATCATGGGCTGAGGCATCTCATCCTCACTACAATCCTCACTAGTGTAGTAGTAGTGACGATTGTAGTGAGGATGAGGTTCACCAGCCCATCATGGGCTGGGGAACCTCATCCTCAGTACAATCCTCACTACAATCGTGAAGCAGCGTGCAGCCTTCACTCCGTGAGTGATCACTGCTGGCTGTCAGCGGTAACAGCGGTAACGCTGACAGACGCGTTACCATAGCAACGGTGCTCTCGGAGCCGCGGTTAGCGGTGACGTCACCGCTAACTGCGTTGCTATGGCAACGGTGATCTCCGTTAATGACCGGCTGTGTCAGCCGGTCCCTAACGGAACGGGGAGTCGACCGTGTGCTAGAGCATGTCGCCGGTACACGGCGATACACATATGTGCACCGTGTACCGGAGAGATGCACTCGCAGGTCCTACATGACGTGTCATAGTCATGTGACCAGTCTGTAGCCAATGAGATAATAGCCACGTGACTGGTCACATGGCTATTTTGACGTCACGATAGGTCCTGCATCTCTGCTGGCAGTGCAGGTCACCGGGAGGATTCAGCGATCATCGGATGGAATAGCGGCAGGAGACAGAGTGCAGAAGGGATCGCGAGGACCGGTAAGTGTTATGGCAATGTTTATTAACTGTTTGTGTACATTTATAATGCATTTTTATGTGTTTGTGATTGCCTCCCATTATAGCCTATACGTTCGAGTTCGGTTCGTCGAACGTTCGACGAACCGAACTCGAACGGGACCCCCGTTCGTCGAGCCGACCTCGAGCCGAACCGGGACCGGTTCGCTCATCTCTAGTCAGGAGTCTAGAAGAGTGGGTCATTGGAGCTTTTTCTGATGACACACACTACTTGTTACTGTGACTTCTGAGTGGGACAGACTTCCAAAGCTGGCATAGATTTTTGGAGTGGCGGCTTGCACGGGACCCAGTGGGCACATGAAAGGGAATATGCCTCTGTTTATTATTTTTAATCAATGCATGCTAAAAATAAATATATATTAAATTATAATTATTATTTTTCTATTTTACTGTTAAACAACCAATTTCAGCAATATATAGGATATAGGATAAAATAGAGACCAGAAACAAAAGCTGAGAGAATGAATGAATGAATGAATGAATGAATGAATGAATGAATGAATGACTGCATAAAGAGAAAAAAATTCCACTGAAAAAGGGATATATCAAAGTCATGTGGTAAAGTTTGTTAGTCAGACGTAGACTTATTCAACACAACTGCCAATAGGTGGCACTACAGAGTCGGCTTTCTTCCTTCTGGAGAATGATTTTCTTACAATAAGTCAATGTAAAGAAGCTAAAATTTGTGAAAAATAGCCTACCTCTTATGTAAAATGTAGAATAGAATCAAACTGAAAGGCCCTAACTTTCCTAAACTACACTAGCCTTTCTAATACATCTAATAGAAAAAAGCAGCCATCAGAGACAACAGTAACAGTCACAATTGTTAAGGGGAAGCGCTGATAACATAAAAGTAAAGGATGAGCCATTACTGACGAGCACATCTCTCTACCTCCATAGTACTATGAACAGATACTAAAGAATTGGGACAAATAAATCAGACCGAGTCTTGTTATTCAGACATGGGGCCTATGATTTCATTTTGTAGTCCAGCCGTCATTTTCTCTAAACATACTTTAATATATATTTGTTTATACCATATTTATATTTTTTTTTTCTTCATTCATCTATGCAAAAACATGAGTAAATTCACATTTTTTTCCCACATTCTAGCTTTTTGGGGAAATCTTTCAGCAGGTTGCACTGTGCTTGCTATGTGCAAGGTTAAATGGATTTCAGAGCCTGATGGGGCTGGTGTACTTGCTTGGAGTGAGGGTGGATATATGGTTCTTCCACAGTTTTTCCTGGCCATTATGGAATTTTGAAGGACCGGTGTTAGCAGACCTTGGGATGCTCATTTTGGTGTCCAGGACAAGGAGCTTTCGGGGTGGACTGTGTGTCATTTTTTTTATGCACATTTCACATTTCACTCACAATTATTTTATTCAATGAGTCAGTGCTGATATGCGATTTTTTTCCTCGATGGATTTCAGACAGAGGAAAACATGGCAGCATGCTGCGTAAGGTCGTGTTTCGCCAATGAAAGTAAATGGGTGCAAGAAAAAAATTAGACGTGACACAGACCAGCTATATCTCGTCCGATTTTTATGGATACGTTACCATAATGCAGCATAGAACACGGTAAATGGTCCTGTAGATGATTGTTTTTTAATAGTTGCTGAGAAAAAAAAAACTGCATTACATATGGATGTCATACACACAGTACAGATGCGAAGGGAGGAAAAAAATTCCAAAAATCGCACACTGACATGACATATGGAAAACCAAATGGATTTCACTTGTCCAACTTTTCCGGATGAAAATCAGACCAATATATTATACGCAGATGTGAGTGAACACTGACACTGAGAAACACGCTCACAGTTTATATAAGGAATATTCTGCTGATGATGTGTAATGTTTCCATATATATGTTAGATAAAAGTCGCGCAAAGAGGCTAAAGGGTGCTTTACTCGCTGCGACATCGCTAACGATATATTGTCGTGGTCACGTCGTTAGTGACGCACATCCGGCGCCGTTAGCGACATCGCAGCGTGTGACACCAAGGAGCGACGATCGAGCGCCGAAATGTCAAAAATCGTTGCTCATTGACACGTCGCTCCTTTTCTAAATATCGTTGCTGCCACAGGTACGATGTTGTTCGTCGTTCCTGCAACAGCACACATCGCTATGTGTGACACCGCAGGAACAACGAACATCTCCTTACCTGCGTCCACCGGCAATGAGGAAAGAAGGAGGTGGGCGGCATGTTCCGGCCGCTCATCTACGCCCCTCCTCTGCTATTGGACGGCTGCCGTGTGACGTAGCTGTGACGCCGCAGGAACCACCCCCTTAGAAAGGAGGCAGATCGCTGGCCAGAGCGACGTCGCAGGGAAGGTAAGTCCGTGTGAGGGGTGTAAGCGATGTTGTGCACAACGGGCAGCGATTTGCCCGTGACACACAACCGAAAGAGGCGGGTACGCTCGCTAGCGATATCGGTACAGATATCGCAGCGTGTAAAGTACCCTTAAGTCTAACCATACTAGTCAATCGCAATTCTTTGGCTACTTTTGTTAAAATATACAATTGTTTATTTTGAGCAATGACGAATATTTATTAGGGTTCAAAGCATTGGTTGTCATGTTGAAAAATATCGCCATTAAGGGTCTATGCAAATTTGTTGCATTTTTTGGAGCAGATTTGTCACAATTTCCAGATGCCAGCAAAGTGAATGAGAATCCTGAAGTCTCATCCACATGTTGCTTATTTTCACATTGCAGATTTGGTGCAAAATGTCAATTCTTTCAGCGTTTTTCCTACAAATTTCACCCATACTAATGTGTGAAAAATCTGCACCAAAAGCGCATGAAAAAAACGCTTTAAAAATGCAGAAAACTCGCAGTTTTGCTGCTGCATTTTTCCTACCAAGAGAACTAGAAATGGTCCAGAAATTTTTGCACCAAATACTTTCAACAGAACCTGTCACCTGGAAAAATGCAATTGAAATCTAGAAATGAGGTTAATCTGCAGGTTAATAGCGTTCTAAACCTGCCCGGAGTCTGCACATGAAACATCTTTTCCGGGAGGAAACGAACTTTAATCCTCCTGGCAGCATTCCCGGTTTCAGTCAAGGGGGCAGCGACGGAGTGGATTAAGTCACGGCTGTGTATGGAGAGCGGAAGCTGTAACGGCCCCCACACTGACTGACAGCCACTCAGTATTAGAAGCAGCTGTCAATCTTTGTAGGGGTGTGGCTACAGCTGCCACTCTTCATACACAGAGGTGACTTAACCTGAACCTGCGCCGCCACCACCTCCATCACTGAAGCCGCAACACTGCTGGGAGGATTAAAGTTATTTTCCTCCCAGCAGTGGGGTTTAATGTGAAGGCATTGGGCAGGTTTAGAATGCTATTAACCTGCCGATTAACCTCATATCTGCAGGTTAATGGCATTTTCCACTTGACAAGTTCCCTTTAACGTATGCACATAACCTAAAGAGAACCTGTCACTAGACTTTTGTTCCCTCATCGGAAAGAAGCATAATGTAGGGAAAAAGAAAGATTCCAGGGAGGTAACGTTTAGTTTACTGGGTGAAGCTCTTGGGATAGTCAGATGTTTTTGATGTAGCATATAGTAGAGCCCACACCCCTAATTAGCAACTTTCTGTATACATTTTATATTGACAGTAAGCTGGTAATCAGTGCTGGAGGCGAGGTTGGACCAGGAGTCACAGGGCAGCTAATCCAGTAATGATAATCTCCCACGGATAAATCACTTATTGTATTGAAACTACAGCATAATAAGTGACATCGCTGAAATCAGTGTCTCAGCCCCAACCTCATACTGCCTTCGGATTACATAGCAAAAATCTGTTCACAGATTCAGTTTAAGGGTTACAAATGTAAGAGCCGGATAAAAGAATATTTTCGCCATAAAGACATTCACCTGGCCAACTCTCCCTGGATGTTTCATGGCTAATCCACCACTGGAGACAGCAGCAGCTACGTTTCCATCTTGGTCAACAACTATTGCTCCAACAGTGTCCAGAGTTCCTGAGTCATTCTCCTGCGGGGAAGGAACAACAATTACTTAAAGCAATATTAACAGGTTTGCAAGGCAGACTTTAATGAAAACCGATACTACAATAAATAATAAAAGGGAAATGTAAGCATTTCATGTCAGTTGAGAAGGTCACAGAACATGCGTAGCAGCCCTCCCACTGTTTGTACTGGCATAAAATAAATAGCACACAGTTTATTAGATACACACGCCGTATTATTGTAACCTCCAGAACGCCGGCGTTGTCACAGTTACTTTATACCAACTTTTCCCCTTCTATCGTTATATAATAAGGTCATACTCAGTGCTACGCCATCAACGCAATGCAAATCAACAATGACATTCTTTGGACGGATGACGACATCTTACCTTGAAAAGTAACGCTAGGGTGAAGTACGCACTGGTGTTATACAATAATAATAATATAGTTTGTAAGACTGAAAAATCAAAGGCCTATCAAGTTCAGCTTAGTGCCCTGTAATATTGGACCACGGGAAGCAAAAACTACCATTTAAAGAGAATATGTCGGCACATTTTTACATATGGATGTTGTGATGAGGCTAAATAAGCATTTGTCCAGCAATAAAAATACCTTTTTCGTAAAGATAATGTGATAATTCGGCCATATGCAAAGTAAGTGCCAAAGAGGACATCCAAGCGCACTGACACCACCCCCACAGTGTTGATTGACAGTGCGGTGTCCTGCCCAGAGTGAGCACTATCTGAAGAGAGGGCTTGGGCATGCACTAACTGTAGGACTTTGTTTACAAACACCATTCACTTTGGGAAAAGACATACAAAATCAGGGAAAGATGGACGGGCTTTACACTGAGCCGCCAGTGTAAAGGGTGTGCCAAAAACTCTAATTAGTATATCTGATTTAAGAGGATTTTTTTAGCAGAAACTAAATTCTCCTCTAGGACTATGTTGTTAAAGGGAATCTATCACCAGGTTTTTGACACCTAATCTGAGAGCAGCATAATGTAGGGTCAGAGATCCTGATTCCAGTGATATGTCACCTACTGGGCTGCTTAGTGTAGTTTTGATAAAATCATTGTTTAATTAGCAGGAGATTATCATTAGAGGACTAACTGGCATGCTGCAGGTAGTCCAGCATATCCATGAGCTCTGTATAACTGCTAGATCTGCAGCAGAGAAAACATTGATTTATTCAAAATGACAGCAAACAGCTCAGTAAGTGACACATCGCTGTAATCAGGGTCCCTGTGTCTACATCATGCTGCTCTCAGATTGGAGAGCAAAAACCTGGTGGCAGATTCCCTTTAATTTACAATGCTTTCTGGGCCTGAGAAACTTTATCTGATCTTGAGCCCTTTTAAAAAAAAATAAAAAAAAAATAAAAAATGTAAATAAAAAAGGAAAAAAAAAAGAAAGTCATCTTACCTTTAAGATTTTACAACCACAGTATATACACAAGGTAGAAAAAAAAAATACATAGCACATCTCTGCTAAGCGGACAGGAAAAGACTTTGAAATGAAAAAGTCATTACAGAAGATCTCAATTACCCTCAGGTAGCCAGGAGCAAGTAGACTCTTGACATCCCCGCAGCCCGTTCTGGGTCAGGAGCGGCGCTGCTGGTAGTATTTACAGTAGATGAAGAGAAACAAGACAGATGACATCTTTAAACGCTTAGTAAATGTGGCATACAATCATTTCGCTTAGCAACCTGACCTCTGTGGTTATAAACATTAAAGTGCATCCAGAATTTATATGGATTCGTATTGGGCTTTATTAGGAAGGTCTTTTAATAACTCAAAAATATGGAAACAGTTTCTGTAAAAAAAATGGTAAAATGCGCCTGTGAAAAATACCAGATGATTCTTTCTGGAACAGAAATTGCTTTAAGAAGGTTAAAAAGGAAAACCTTGACTTGAATGAAAAAAAAAATATAGTCCCTGTATGAGGAGCGTTGTGTAACGCCCGGATCCTGCACCCCACAGCTACGGCCATCATGCTACGTCCAATTCATTACCGTACCAAAAGGAAATCAAGAAATTAGAGATTATTTACAACAGATGCTGCTCCATCTGGAAATGTGATAAAATAGGGACATTTTAGATTGAGGAGCAGGAATTGTTCATTACAGGTACCAACCGAAAACTTCTAAACAATATATAAAATGTAAACGTGATGGGGTTTGAAAGAGAACCTGCCAGGCGATTCATGCTGCAAACCACTGGTGGACACAGACACAAGAGGGCCCCCAGTAGGGGCTCTTTTCAGTCCAATAACACATCAAAATGGACCATTCCACTTGTTTTGGAGGTTGAAATGAGCCCCTTGACCTTTTTGGCCCCGTGCGGCTGCACAAGCTGCACCAATGATATCAAAAAACAAAAAAATATTTATCAGCCACTCTACCACCATCTGCAATTCTTGGTATAGAGAAGGGGATGCACGGATCAGAGTCCAGCTGGTCACAAGAAGAAGCAATCCAAAAAAATCCAAGAAAAATCCAGCAATCCCAAACGATAAAAAATTCCAAAACTTTATTTCTTTTTGTTTAAATTCCATGGTTAGAACGCCATTAAACGGGACCTGTCATGTAGAATATGCCTTCTGACCTATCAGCAGACGCATGTGTGCCCTAATTATACCTCCCTACCCATCCCTGTGATGTAAAATTGTGTAATATGAAAGTAATAAAAAACATATTACTTACATATTTCCTATGTAAATAGCAGATATTGTCGCCCCATGGGCGTCGCATTGACCTGTGGGCGTTTGCATGCTTTCCATGGTATCACGCCCCTGTGGGCGCGATACCATGGCTTCACATTAGCGACGTCCCCCGTCGCTCCTTCAGATCCCGCGCGTGTTTGCACTTACCATTCCCACAGCCTTCTCCTGTGAAAACATATATATCAATCAAGGAAGAAGTGAGAGGGATAGATAGAACACTAGCAGGTGGGAAGGTGCACTGAGATCCTTGGTTTCAACAGTAATTCTGTACTTAAAGACTCCCTTCATCCCCTTAACAACATAAGACGTACTGGGTATGACATACGTCACTAAAAGGGGCTTTATACGCTACGATATTGTTAATGAATTATCGTCGGGGTCACGGTGTTTGTGATGCACATCCGGCGTCATTAACGAGATCGCAGCGTGTAACACTTAAGAGCGATCTTAAACGATCGCAAGAGAGGGCAAAATCGTTTGCCGTGGAGAGGTCGTCCTGAAATAAAAAATTGTTTTCTGTTTATAAGCAATGTTGTTTGTCGTTCCTGCGGCAGCACACATCGCTGTGTGTGACACCGCAGGAGCGACGATCATCTCCTTACCTGCTTCCACCGGCAATGCGGAAGGAAGGAGGTGGGGGGGATGTTACGTCCCGCTCATCTCCGCTCCTCCGCTTCTATTGGTCGGCTGCCGTGACGCCGCACGAACCGCCCCCTTAGAAAGGATGCGGATCGCCAGCCAGAGCGACGTCACATAGCAGGTATGTGCATGTGACGCTGCCGTAGCGAACATTATCACCACTTATCGGCCGTACGACGGGGGCGGGTGCTATCGCGCTTGACATCGCCAGCAAATGATAGTGATGTCTTAGCGTGTAAACCCCGCTTTAGTCTGATGCAGGCTCATAAGATGAGCCCGCATCATTTCCGGCAGATGAAGAATGTGACATTCAGCAAAAATTTGCCTCTAACAGTCATGAGTTCGCAGCTGTTAACCTGTTAAGTGGAGGTATGTTGTTCTAACAGCTCCTTGTTGTTCCCGTGGCACCATCGTGGGATGCTGATGGATTCCCGTGACAGCTAGGGGTCTGCTGAAAACCCGTGTTTCTGTCATCACAGCACTTCTGTGAAAACCAACCCTTGGTTGACATTCATAGGAGACAGTGATTTTCGATATATGCAGCAGTATTGTATTTCTGCTGCGTATAGTACAAGTAATCGGATAACCGCAGTTTCAAGTCCCCTAAGGGGACTAACAGACTAACAAACAGTGAATAGTTAAAAAAAAAAAAGGAAAATCGTTTCCTCTTTCCCCCTCTAAAAAAAAAAACAAAACAAATTACTAAAAAAATTGTAGAAGAATACGCATATTTGATATCACTACTTACATTAAATTCCAATGTATCAAAATATAAAAAAAATATTAAGATGCATAAAGAAAAAAAATTTTTTTAAAACACCATAATTGCATTTTTTTGGCAGCCATAACACACACAAAAAAAATGTAATAACGAGTTATCAAAACATCATGCCTACCCCAAAATGATATCAATAAAAGCATTGGCTCTGGGTGCAAAAAACAAGCTAAAAATATTTGCTGAAAATTTAAAACATTGCGGTTCTCAGAAAACGGCAACACAAGCAAATTATTTATTTTTTTAAATTCTGATTATTTTTTTTGTTTACCACTTAAAAAAGACCTATGCATGTTCACTATCCATGTAATGGTACTGACCTGTAGGAGAATCATATTGTCAGGTTATTTGTACTGTAAAATTAATGCTGTAAATAAAAACAAAAAATAAAACACTATTGCAGAATTGCTCTTTTTTTGCTATTTTGCCACACTTGGAATTTTTTTTTCTGCTTTCCGAGATATCCTATGATAAAATGAATGGTGTCATTCAAAACTACAACTCGTTCCGCTAAAAAAAAAATAAATAAATAAATAAATAAAAAAGACTTCACATGGTAATATAGACAGAAAAACAAAGTTATGGGTCCTAGAATACGGGGGAGGAAAAAACAAAAGCGAAAAAAAAGACAAAATCGCTTAGTCCTTAAGGGGTTAAAGATACTTTGTTTTCTCAGATCCTTCATATTAGGCTACTTTCACACTTTAGTCGTTTCAAATCCACCAGGTCAGTCGTTGCGACGGAACGACGGATCCGTCATTTTTTAGCCGTCAACGGACACAATGGATGAGTTATTTCACAGCATTCCGTTCAATGGAATCCTGTGAAAAAACTGATCCGTCGCGTCCGTTACATCCTTTGTGCGTCCGTTTTACGACATATTTTGTGAACGGTTTGTTTTTGGGACAGCCCAATGGGAGTGCCAAACATGCTGGGCAGGCTCAGTAGAACATGACGGAATCCAGCACTGGATTCCATCGTGTGACGGATTATGGCGGAATCCTGCGCATTGCGTTTTTTTGAAGCTCAAAAAAACGTTACAGTGTCAGTTCCTTCCACCCGATGGTCAATCATTCCACAACTGATTCGTCGCGCAGCGGATGCAATGCAAGGCCATCAGATGCAATCCGTCGTTAATACATGTCTAAGGGGAAAAAACTGAATCTAGAAAAATATGTTGCAGGATGCCGTATTTTCTCAAGGCAACGGATTATGACTGATGGAAAAGACTGAAGTGTGAAAGTAGCCTACCTTCCATCCTTCTAAAAAGAAAGAAGGGTCCTTACAATTTACAATGCGTGGCCTTCTTCGCAGTGAGGCATTTTTTAATCCCTCTCCATCCACCTTGTGGCCTAATCTCTTCTGCTCTCTACTTCCTATGCATTATTTTTTGTACTTTTGGCTTTCTTCCTGGATGTGCCTCCATGTAGAACTTAGGTTTATTTTTTAAATAAATTATGTAATTATATTTCATGCTCCAAGAACTGGATGATATTTACTCTGCCCCTGGCATGGAGAATTTGGCACAACATTTTTCAAGATTTCAAGATTTTTCTTAATAAAATACTTTGAAATATATTCCTTTCAAGCAGCGTTGCTTATGAAATTCAGTATTCATCCAATGGGCTAAGAGACGGCATTTTTGACATTTCAGTCACTCCTCAGACAGCCGCAGATGTATATCAGGTGGAATGCATCTACTTTGCATTCAAAATGCACATTATGGATCTCTTCACATCACAAGGGCTCCTTGAAATGTCTGTTTTTCACATACGTGTTCCATCAGAGTTTTCCATACATAGGACACAACACATGCTTCTTGCAGACTATAGAGCCATTCATATATTCGGGTTTTGTTTTCTTTTGAGGACTTTGTGTCCGCTAAAAAAAGGAAATGCAAAAAAATAAAGAAAGAAATGTTCTTTCTTGATGTAAGTCATTGATTACAATCACCCATTCACTTTTACGGATCTACGAAAATCAGAACCACCCGTCTGCTGTCCAATCTTACCCCTTTAATTGACAGAAGCTTCACAATCTAATTTTGTTTGTCATACAGGAAAACCACTGACAGTAAAAACTCTACAGTGACGCAATGAAAATTTGGGTTCGGTCATGAGAAATGTTACATAGAATTAAAAAAAAGACCTAGGTCCATCAACTTAAACCTTTCTCCACCAATTATACATCTTTTATCACTAAATTATCCATAACCCCCAATGTTACTGGCATATGAAGTGAGGAAATCACCCAGCTTTTTTAAAAGTTGTTAGTGTCTGTCATTACTGTCTCGTGTTCCACAGTCTGACTGCTCTAACTGTAAAGAATCCTTTCCTATTTAGCTGCCAAAATCACTATTCTTCCACCTGTAGTAAGTGCCTCCTGTTCCTTAGTATTGTCTTTGGAAGGAATAAGTCATGTGCCAGTCCTTTATATTGACCACACATGTATTTATACATATGAATGAGGTATCATTTGAAACAACTTTTTTCTAGGCTAAACAAGCCCAACTTTTCCAACCTTTCATCATATGGGAGGCCTTCCTTCCCTTGTAATTATCTAGTTGCCCACCTTTGAACGAACATCTGAAAATTATTTTTAAAATATGGAGCCCAAAACTGGATCCCATATTCCAGATGTGGCCTTACAAGTGATTTATAGAGGGGTAACAATACATTGGTATCTCGAGATCTAATCTGTCTTTTTATATATCCTAAAGTCTTGTTTGCTTTAGCAGCTGCTGCTTGACATTGAGAGCTGCTGCTCAGCTTATTTGTAATGAGAATACCCAAGTCCTTCTCCTGTTCTGTAGTCCCGAGTTTACTTCCATTAAAAGTATATGTAGCTATAGGATTACTCCATCCTAGGGTCATTACTCTATATTTGTCAAAATTGAATTTCATATTCCAAGTATTTGCCCATTCAGACATCTCATCCATATCATTTTGTGATATTGTACCATCAAGGTCACTTTTTAATATTCCACATAGTTTTGTGACATCAGCAAAGACTGTTTCTTTTCTCTTAATCATATTCTCAAGCTCATTAATAAAGATTAACCCCTTAACGACCGTGGGCAGTAAAGACATGTCATGTCATGTCAAAGTCATGTGATGACTCCAGTAGCTCACGACTCAGGTCCTGTAACCAGCAACCGAGTACTGCAGGTTACAAGAGATTATCATTTCTCCCGATCTGAGCAGTGCTGCTCGATTTGGGAGAAAAGAATGAGCAATCAGCCTGCTGATCCTTATAGCCCCCTAGGGGGACTAGTTAAAAAAAAAAAAAAAAAAGTTTTGAAAAAAAAAAAATAAATAAACTTAAAAGTTTAAATCACCCCCCTTTTTGACCCATTGAACATTAAAGGGTTAAAAAAATTAAAAAATTACACACATTTGGACTTTGGTATCGCTGCGTTCAGAAATGCCCAATCTATCAAAATTTAAAATCAATTATTCTGATTGGTACATGGCGTAGCAGCAAAAAAATTCCAAACGCCAAAATTACGTCTTTTGGTTGCTGCAATTTTTGCGCAAAATGCAATAAAAGGCGATCAAAACATAGCATCTGCGCAAAAATGGTATCGTTAAAAACGTCAGCTCAAGACGCAATAAATAAACAGTCATTGAGCTATACATATTAAAAAATGACAATGCTAAAGGTTGCGGAAAATGGCGCAAAACGTGCGCCACTTTTTTTGGACAAACTTCTAATTTTTTTTAACCTCTTAGATAAAAGTAAACCTATACATGTTTGGTGTCTACGAACGCACATCGACCTGAGGCATCACAATGACTCATCAGGTGTACCATTTAGTTAACATAGTGAATAAAATATTTCAAATACAATCGTGCAATCGCACTTTTTTTGCAATTTGTCCGCATTTGGAATCATTTTGCCATTCTCCAGTACACTATATGGTAAAACTTATGGCTATTTACGGAAAAATAAGAGTTAAGGCTTTCAGAAGAAGGGTGGCGAAAAAAACCCCCTTAAAGTGTAAAATCGACCAGACATGAAGGGGTTAAAAAGAATCAGTCCTAGCACAGATCCATGCAGTCCCCATTGCAGACTATAGCCCATTTAGGGAATGTACCATCTACAATAACTGTTTGTTTCCATTTCCTTACCCATCTGCATATAACTTCCTCTAGTTCCTGTTTCTGGAGCCTCAGTATAAGGCTTCTATGTGGTATCAAATGCCTTCGCAAAGTCAAAATAAATCACATCAGCTACTTTACCAACTGTTTTGCCAAATGTTTAACACGAAAAATCAGATACGACTTAAAGAAGGCAATAAAGTAATTTTATTATAAAGGTTATAAAAAATACAAAATTATTAAAGGAAAAGTATGATATTGCATACACTTTTGTATATTCAATATACAAAAGGTTAAGTACTGTATTTTTCGTTTTATAAGACGCACTCCAAATATAGAGAGAAAAAAGGTTTTAAAAAAAAAAAAAAGGGTCCATCTTGTACTCCGGTGTTGTCTTACCATAGGAAGGCGACAGCAGTCGTGGAGAGGGGGTCACAGAAGGCAGGAGTGGTGCTGTAGTAGAGCAATGCTGTTTGCAGCATGGCCGGCTGCACTGGCTGCCGTGCTGGCTGCTGTGTGGCCGGCTATTGTGGCTGGCCGTGCTGGCTGCTGTGTGGCCGGCCGTGCTAGCTGCAGCGGGGGCATGTGGAGTAGGGCAGTGCGGGGTGAGATACTCGGTCGGCGGTGCGATCTTCAAATAATGCTGCCCAGAATCGGTACTTGCGCAGATTGAGCTCTCGGCTCAATGACAATCCAAGAGCTACATCTGCACACGCACCGACTTCAGGCGGCATTATTTGAACATCGCACTGCCGACAGAGCATCTCGCCTGCCACAGCCGGCACAGCCCCGCATCGCCGACAGAGCATCTCACCCGCCGCAGCCAGCACAGCCGACAGAGCATCTCCCCTGCCGCAGCCAACACAGCCCCGCACCTCCGACAGAGCATCTCCCTCGCCGCAGGCAGCACAGCTCCACACCGCCGACAGAGCATCTCCCCCGCCGCACCGCCCTGCTCCACACAGAACCCCCCTCAGCCAGCACAGTGCCCATTCTCCACCTCTCAGCAAGCTACATTCTGATTTTAAGATGCACCCCTCATTTTCCTCCCATATTTTTGGGAGGAAAAGTGCGTCTTATAATCCAAAAAATACGGTACTTATATCACCAAGGAGTTTTGAACATCATCTGTCTGGAACATTAGTCAGAGAATTACGATAAAGACAGAGAACTCCTGGAAGTTCCAACACTGAACCTGGTATCCCAAGGATACAGGTACACAGAGGTTCGGTCATTACCATATTTCTCTGAGCTTAAATAATGGCTGGCACAATATTACGTAAAGCTTGCTAATGTGTGGCCGGCCTTTGGGATTTGATGAATTAGAGATACAACTCAAACATCAGACAAAGGGGCAATAAACCCACATAATTCAAAACTCCCAAGAATCAACAACAGATATTTGGGTTAAATAAATCACAAGGTTTTGTCACAATGAACACATTGTCTGTCTGAATCAACAATATGTTCTAGTTTAACAAAGTATGGACTGAAAATAGCCATTTTTATATTTGCAATACACCAACATCCAGATTTGGACTTGCCTCCTCATAGAAATCCATAGTGTTGGTTACACACGACTTATCTTTCAAAGAATACATGATGGCTGTCAGTTATATAATAATAATAATATATATATATATATGTGTATATATATATATATATATATATATATATGCATATACATGTATATATATGCATATATATGTATAGATATACATATATATATATATATATATATATATATATATATATATATATATGTATAGATATATATATATGTATAGATATATATATATATGTATATATATATATATATATGTATATATATATATATATATATATATATATATATATATATATATATATATATATATGCAACATATTTCTGCATGTTATCTTTTTATTGCCCTCAAAAAATTTCCATACTACTGATGTCAAACTTACAGGACGGTAGCTGCCTGGCTCCACCCTCTTACCTTTCTTAAATATTAGTACCAGGTCAGCTATTCTCCAATCCAATGGTACCAACCCTGTTACAAGAAAGTCTAAGAAGATGAAATACAGCGGTCTGGCAATAACTGAGCTCAGTTCCCTCAATATCCTTGGATGACTGCCATCTGGCCCACGGGATTTGTCAATGTTTAATTTGCTCACATGCACGCGTACTTCCTTTTGTGTTAAACTAGTTATATCAGGTGGTGAATCTTGATTTTTGCCATGTTGAATGGTCCCTGGAACAGTCAGTTGGTGAACACGGATGAAAAGTGCCTGTTTAATATCTCAGCCTTTTCTTTGTCCTCTATAATTATCTTGTTATCATCATCATCTGAGGGGCAGATACCATTTGTTTTTTCTTTTTGGCATTGATTTACTTATAAAAAAATGTAGAGATTTATTTTAATGTCACTGGCAATTTGTGTTTCAATAGCTAACTTTGCTAGCTTGATTTGTTTTTTTAAATTTCCTATTGAGATCTTTATACTCCTAAAATTCTATTTCTGATTTCTCATCCTTCAAAGTTTTGAAATCTCTTTGCTTTTGTCTTAATAATCTGTACTGTTTCTTTTTATTCCTGTACATTTTTATTACCAGAGGGTATCAGCTACAGGATTCTACTAAGATATCTTTAAACATGTACCATTTATGTTTGGTGTCCCCATTTACCATGACATGGTCTCAGTATACACAATTCAGTTTACACAAACTCTTCCCTTAATGTGCTGAAATCAGCTTTCCTATAATTCCAGGTTTTTCATTTCCCCTTTGAAATGGTTTAATGAATATTACATTGAAACCTATCATATTATGGTCGCTGCATCCCAAATGCTCACGAACCTGTAAATCTGAAATTGTATACAATCTATTTGACAGGACCAAATTCAGAAAATTATCTCACCTGGTTGGTTCATCTACTAAGAGAGAGGTAACTGTCTTGAACTGCGGATAAGAACTTGCAGCTTTTAGAACAACCAGAAGATTCTATGTCCCATTGAATATCTGAAATCCCCGATAATAAGGGCCCTATTATTTTCTGCTTTTTTAATTTGTTCCAGCATTTCATCCTCTAGCTGTTCACCTATATTAGGAGGTGTATAGGATCAAACTTCAATTAGCATTTTTCCGTTACCGCCCTCCCCACATATATTTATCAATTCACATTGTCGCAGCTCCCTCCCCAATATCGTCACTGAGCACAAATCTTTAGTTAGATTTAACAAATACACACATCCTCTGCTTTTTTTTTTTTCTTTCCTGTCCTTTCTGAATGTGGTTTAACCCCCTAAGTTTGTCACCTAGTCAAAACTCTCATCCAGCCAGGTTTCTGTAATGCCCAGCATATCTTAATACGTGGTACATATAAAAGTTTCCAATGCAATCATTTTGTTTGCAAGACTTCTTGCATTTGCCAGCAGACATTTAATACTATTAGAATATTTATTACTCCTACTCACCTCCCTACTGGCCTTGCACTTACCAGTCCCCCCAAATCCTCAATGATCCCTACTGTCTCTTGTTACACCATCTACCCTCTTTTTTTCACAACTACCCTCCTACCTCTCCCAGATACTAGTTGAAAAGCTCCTTCATCTGTCTGACAATTTTTCCCCCAGCACAAGTGAACCCTCCCCATTGAGGTGCAGCCCGTTCCTACCGTAGAGCCTGTAGCCTACAGAAGTCAGCCCAGTTTTACAAGAGCCCAAACCCCTCTGTTGTGAATATCATCAGAGATGGTGCTGTTCCCGCGATTGTTTTTGGACTCCCTCTGGTGGCTAGTGCTGGTGGTGAGTCTGTTTTTACATCTGTCGCTCAGACAGGTGTTGGAGATGATTGCTGTTTCAGAAAGCCTATGGAGTCCAGGCTGGGGGGATATAGGAAGGCAGTTTCTGTCTAACCTTTGCCGGTGATAATTGTTTCTGCTTCATGTGAAAATATCCTGAATTTTGACCTTCAGCCTTTAGGCTTTTGCCTTTCCCTTTAGGGTTTTGTTTTGCTTTTTTTGTCCCTTTTTGGATTCTCCAGGAATGATTTTTACAGCGGTATTTCGTTCCTTTGCATCGGTTTTGTTCCAAGGTCATCCTGAGTCTGCAGCATTGCCTAATAAGTATTTTGTTCTCTTAGTCTGGGCTTGGTTAAGAGCTGAATTTGCACTGAAGGGCGTTTCTGCTTTATCTTTGTCTTTTTCTAAATCAGTGTTTGAGAATATTCCCTTTTGTTTCTTGCAAGTGAATTAGTGCTCTTCCTGCACTATTTTTGGAGGGCGATTTATTCCCAGCAAGAAAGGGAGTTTTTACTCCCTGTTTGATCACAAGTTTTATATTTTTGTATCTCATGTGTTTTTGTAGTTATGATCTTTTCTATGATATTTGCATTTTCTATTTAAATGTATTTGCACAACAGTCCCTGATATAGTGGGAGGAACGATCGTGTGATCTTTAAGGGAATTTCTGATTATCAGGTGTTGGTATTATTCAGGGTTTTAACTGGATGCAACCAGCAATCTATCCTATACTTTTATATCTAGCTAGCAGAGCCTCACTTTGCTTATTTCTATATCTACCATCTGTGTGTTGTTTTTTCTTACATCACCGTCATTATATGTTGGGAGCTTTGACTTTCCTTTGGTGCTGCTCTGAGGTAAGTCAGGGATTCCTCATTCCATCTTTGAGGTTAGTTAGTTCTCCGGTGGTGATGAGGCGTCAACGTTAGTTAGGAACGCTCCACCGATACTTCTAGTTGTGAAGTTAGTGGATTGCAGCCAGCTAAGTTTCCAACTACTCTTATGTAGTATCATCAACCTTTTTTATGGGATTTTTGCAAGATCTTTTACGGTCTCCTGACCATAACACCCCTCCTTTTCACAATTGCAAAGCCACGTATGTTATGGAGGGGACGATTGAATATAAAATAAGATGATATCAATCGTCGCCCCAAGTCTACAGGGCAGGTATTAAAGCCACTAAGGACAGGAGGATGAAATACAGCAACTCAGGAGACCACAAAGGAAACGAAGGAGATCTTGTAAGGGCACACTCCTACGTGTAGCGTGTCCCTGTTAACCTCACAGATTAAAAATCTTTATGCATAGCAGCATAATACAACAGGCAGAGATGAAAAAATTACTGCTGTAAAGCGCACGGCAAGACGCGTTTCGGCTAAACCTTTATCATTGCCATGATACACATTGCTATTTTACTGGGCTATAATTATTATAAGATAGTAATTTTTCTATGTGATTTACAAACTAAGATGCCAATAGGCTTAAATAATAGACAAGATCTAATCAGAATTTATTACAAATCCAAAAATTATGATCTTAATGTTAATAACCATAGCCTGCTCTGTTCCAAGTTTATAAAAAAAATTTCCTGAGCTAAAATTATATTGAAGGTGCATTGTCTTTGAGGTTTTTTTTTTTGTTTTTTCTCTTTGCACATATTAATATGGTGAAAATAATTTCTGTATACATTATCTGTTACATCATGTATTGTAAATCACATAGAAAAATTACTGCTAGCGTTCAGCCTTTTTTAGGGTTAATACTTGTTTTAAAATAGTCAATGTTATAGGTGGATGCTCACAAGTGTGATCAATTACGGACTAATCAATTTTAGCACCACCTACCTTAGGAGTTTTTCCTTCTTATATCCTAGTAAAATAGCAATGTGTATCATGGCAATGATAAAGGTTTAGCCGAAACGCGTCTTGCCGTGCGCTTTACAGCAGTAATTTTTTCATCTCTGCCTGTTATTGTATTATGCTGCTATGGATAAAGATTTTTAATCTACGTTTAAAATAAAGAAAAAGATTTTTTATTCATTACAAGCCTGCTCACTGGATTTATCCTTCCTTCATATCAATTGCTGGCAAGAGCTCCTGCTATTTATCCGATGCTGAGCGCCTATATGGAATAGCAGCCTATCTATTTAATCAACAGGGTAAGCTGGCATTTTTTCTTTTTTCATTGTTAACCTCACAGGTGCACAAGCAATGGTCACATGCGTACGGGGCACGTCAGACCATGAAGGCTACCCAGTTAGCGCCACTGGGAAACCTAGAACATAACCACTGAGCCGGTCACATGCGTACAGGCGCACGTCAGACCGTAACGGCCACCCAGTTAGCTTAACTGGGTACCCAGGGCTGGCGCGCGCACACACACACAAAGTCTGCTACTGACACTGCAGACTGGTCACGTGCGTAGGGGGCACGTCTGTCCAGGAGGACCCTAATCCCTCACCATGCTGAGACACAGCTTATACCCAGATATGAATACCTGGTACTGGCGCCTGCCCTAAATTCAGATTCACACTGGCTCACATACACAAGTCTGCCACAGGCACTGCAGACTAAAATGGCGCTTGAACCCACTCCCTCTGACAGCCGGGAAAGCAGCCTTTGCTGTCAGCATGCAGAATGACGTTTGCGCCCCCGATGGGCGGAGCAACAGATCTTTTATAGCCGCCACCCTGGCCCAGGCCACATGGCATGTGGTAATAGCGTCGGCTGCAGCCACACAGGGGCTGCCATGTCATTGCTGAAGTCATGATGACCAATCAGCGGCTGCCACTTCATCGCTGATGTCACTGATGATCAATCAGTGGCCGCCTTGTCTTCAATTACATCACGCACATGCTCAGTGTGGCTGCATAAGAACTTAGGCTCAGGATGGTACAAAACTCTAGCCACCTGATGCTTCAAACGACGGCCAGGTGGCGCTGCAGAGTTACCCCGACCCCAATTTGGGAGTCAATGACGGGACTAGACTGGATCGAGGCACAACAGAACCCCGAAACATATCAACGTATTTATCTCCCTCAGCTCCCGCTGTCTTTCTAGTGATGTTCGTGGCATCGGTAGTATTTCTGAAAACACCAACTTGGAGGTCCTTGCTTTTAGCTTCTCTACAGTTCACTGCAATTACTTTTAAGGACCTTCCATCTACCTCTAACTTTGTCATTGATACCAATGTGCATCATGACCGCTGGGTATTGTTCCATCCCCACCCAGCAACCTGTCTATCCAATCTGCAATATACCAAATGCAAGCACCCGGCAGACAACACACTGTTCGGCATTCAAGGTCTTGGTGGCAGATAACCCTCTCTTGTCTGTTTATTTCTGGAGTCCCCTACCACCAACATCTGTCTGGCCTTTGCTGCACTCCTATTTCCCTCCTTCCTACAACACTCGTTTTCCTGGTTGCTAAAAGCAACGTCTTGCTGTAGTGATCCTAGGCCTGCAAACCCAATATCAGCCAACATAGGCGTAATTGCTAGGTTGTGCCAGATCTGGACTAGGCTCCCTGATGCTTTCACCTATTCTGTTACCCAACAAAGTACCTCTGGGTCGTGATCTTCCCCACCTCCTCCCTCTTCCATATCCCTGACCCAAGCCAAAGCCGCTCAGTGAGCTCTAAACTCCTCTGCAGGTTTGAAATGCTCCTGGAAGGTTGCAAGCTGCATATTTAGCTCCATTACCTGGAATCAAATCACGCAACTTGCTGGCTTAGAGAGAGCAGATATATTCACCCTCAAACGGTTGTTCAAGGAAGGCATACATCTCACAAGACGCAAACATAAAAAACAGATTGGTGGATTTACAATGAAGAAGTGAGGACACACTTCAAAATGCGTTGAAATCAAGACCTCCTAGATTTTATCACTCAGTACTTTGGACCCTCGTCATTCTACAGCAGCGCAGATGTGTTCCACATTTTATTTTGGTTTCTGATTATCAAGATGCACACCTCTTGCATTGTCCATGAAGCGCATACTAAATAGGGATAACCAGTACACTAAAAGCAAGGAAAAAAAATGGAAAACACCAAATTAGGCTCTTGTGCTAAACTATGATGTTGTACCCCTGCACATAAAATGCAACCCCCACTTTGTTCAGCAGCCCTCGCTTTATCTCTGGAACTTGTAGTTCTCGAACCAGCAACGTTCTGCTGCTCTTATATCCTGGAAAGGGAAACTAATGAAAACAGTGAGGGGCTTCGCAAATGGACTCCAACTCCCATCAAATATTTTTTGAATGTATGTCATGTGTTTGTCATAGGGAAACCCCCTTAATAGAAATTGTGAAAAGAAATGTATTGACTCCTTACAGTTCTGACATTCTATAAATCAGAAAATCTTTCTTGCGGAGGATGACACACTGAATGAGGTTATTGAGTTTTACGAGAACGTGAAACTCACCCCCGCTAGCTGTCCACTGGCCCACAGAGACGTTACCTAACAAATGATATAATAGCGTGTGATTCACGTCTGTCAGTTTTGCTTAGTAGACAGATTCTATGTTACTTTAGATTGCATTTATAGGTTAGAATGGAAGACTACAATTTTTTGAAATCATATAGATCTTTTAGGTCAGTTGAGTATATATGAAAAGCCTCTTTACCCATCTACGGCTTTTCAAAGCCCAACCAATGATGGATCAGCCATTAAAAGATTTATGAAAAATTAAATAGAGCAGACAAGATAACGGGTATGTTAGAAAATAAAGAAATACTCATTATTTACTAGGTGAATCCATGGATGCTCCAGAGCCACCGCAATCCCCTGCTAGGTCTTCAATAATGACACCAGAGCCATCATATATATATATATATATATATATATATATATATATATATATATTATATACATATATATATATATACACACACATTATATATATATATATATATATATATATATATATATATATATATATATATATATATATATATATATATATATATATATATATATATATATATATATATATATATATATATATATATATATATACATACAGTTAGGTCCAGAAATATTTGGACAGTGACACAATTTTCGCGAGTTGGGCTCTGCATGCCACCACATTGGATTTGAAATGAAATCTCTACAACAGAATTCAAGTGCAGATTGTAACGTTTAATTTGAAGGTTTGAACAAAAATATCTGATAGAAATTGTAGGAATTGTACACATTTCTTTACAAACACTCCACATTTTAGGAGGTCAAAAGTAATTGGACAAATAAACCAAACCCAAACAAAATATTTTTATTTTCAATATTTTGTTGCGAATCCTTTGGAGTCAATCACTGCCTTAAGTCTGGAACCCATGGACATCACCAAACGCTGGGTTTCCTCCTTCTTAATGCTTTGCCAGGCCTTTACAGCCGCAGCCTTCAGGTCTTGCATGTTTGTGGGTCTTTCCGTCTTAAGTCTGGATTTGAGCAAGTGAAATGCATGCTCAATTGGGTTAAGATCTGGTGATTGACTTGGCCATTGCAGAATGTTCCACTTTTTTGCACTCATGAACTCCTGGGTAGCTTTGGCTGTATGCTTGGAGTCATTGTCCATCTGTACTATGAAGCGCCGTCCGATCAACTTTGCGGCATTTGGCTGAATCTGGGCTGAAAGTATATCCCGGTACACTTCAGAATTCATCCGGCTACTCCTGTCTGCTGTTATGTCATCAATAAACACAAGTGACCCAGTGCCATTGAAAGCCATGCATGCCCATGCCATCACGTTGCCTACACCATGTTTTACAGAGGATGTGGTGTGCCTTGGATCATGTGCCGTTCCCTTTCTTCTCCAAACTTTTTTCTTCCCATCATTCTGGTACAGGTTGATCTTTGTCTCATCTGTCCATAGAATACTTTTCCAGAACTGAGCTGGCTTCATGAGGTGTTTTTCAGCAAATTTAACTCTGGCCTGTCTATTTTTGGAATTGATGAATGGTTTGCATCTAGATGTGAACCCTTTGTATTTACTTTCATGGAGTCTTCTCTTTACTGTTGACTTAGAGACAGATACACCTACTTCACTGAGAGTGTTCTGGACTTCAGTTGATGTTGTGAACGGGTTCTTCTTCACCAAAGAAAGTATGCGGCGATCATCCACCACTGTTGTCATCCGTGGACGCCCAGGCCTTTTTGAGTTCCCAAGCTCACCAGTCAATTCCTTTTTTCTCAGAATGTACCCGACTGTTGATTTTGCTACTCCAAGCATGTCTGCTATGTCTCTGATGGATTTTTTCTTTTTTTTCAGCCTCAGGATGTTCTGCTTCACCTCAATTGAGAGTTCCTTAGACCGCATGTTGTCTGGTCACAGCAACAGCTTCCAAATGCAAAACCACACACCTGTAATCAACCCCAGACCTTTTAACTACTTCATTGATTACAGGTTAACGAGGGAGACGCCTTCAGAGTTAATTGCAGCCCTTAGAGTCCCTTGTCCAATTACTTTTGGTCCCTTGAAAAAGAGGAGGCTATGCATTACAGAGCTATGATTCCTAAACCCTTTCTCCGATTTGGATGTGAAAACTCTCATATTGCAGCTGGGAGTGTGCACTTTCAGCCCATATTATATATATAATTGTATTTCTGAACATGTTTTTGTAAACAGCTAAAATAACAAAACTTGTTTCACTGTCCAGATATTTCTGGACCTAACTGTATATATACACACACACACACACACACATACAGTATAAAGTGCTGGCCAAAAGTACTGGCAATTCTGTCAGATAGTACTAAGTTTCTTCTTGAAGATGATTGCAAGCACAGATTCTTTGCTATTATTATCGTCATTTAATTTGTCTTCAATGAAAGAAATTAAAAAAATTTGTCATACAGTAAAGCCAAATGGGATATAATTCCACACCAAACATAAGTATTGGCACTGTTTGAAAACTCATGTGATGCTTCTGTAATTTGTGTAATTAACAGCCCCTGTAACTTACCTGTGGCACCTAACAGGTGTTGGCAATAACTAAATCACACTTGCAGCCAGTTGACACGGATTAAAGTTGACTCAACCTCTGTCCTGTGTCCTTGTGTGTACCACATGGAGCATGGAGAAAATAAAGAAGACCAAAGAACTGTCTGAGGACTTGAGAATACAAATTGTGAGGAAGCATGAACAATCTCAAGGCTACAAGTCCATCTCCAAAGACCTGAAAGTTCCTGTGTCTACGGTGCGCAGTGTCATCAAGAAGTTTAAAGCCCATGGCACTATGGCTAACCTCCCTAGATGTGGAAGGAAAAGAAAAATTGACGAGAGATTTCAACGCAAGATTGTGCGGATGGTGGATAAAGAACCTCGACTAACATCCAAACAAGTTAGAGCTACCCTGCAGTCCGAGGGTACAACAGTGTCAACCCGTACTATCAGTCAGCGTCTGAGTGAAAAGGGACCGTATGATAGGATACCCAGGAAGACCCTACTTCTTACCCTGAGACATAAAAAAGCCAGGCTGGAGTTTGCCAAAACTTACCTGAGAAAGCCTAAAACGTTTTGGAAGAATGTTCTCTGGTCAGATGAGACAAAAGTAGAGCTTTTTGGGAAAAGCCATCAACATAGAGTTTACAGGATAAAAAAAAGGCATTCAAAGAAGAGAACACAGTCCCTACAGTCAAACATGGCGGAGGTTCCCTGATGTTTTGGGGTTGCTTTGCTGCCTCTGGCACTGGACTGCTTGACCGTGTGCATGACATTATGAAGTCTGAAGACTACCAACAAATTTTGCAGCATAATGTAGGGCCCAGTGTGAAAAAGCTGGGTCTTCCTCAGAGGTCATGGGTCTTCCAGCAGGACAATGACCCAAAACACACTTCAAAAAGCACTAGAAAATGGTTTGATAGAAAGCACTGGAGACTACTAAAGTGGCCAGCAATGAGTCCAGACCTGAATCCCATAGAACACCTGTGGAGAGATCTCAAAATGGCAATTTGGAGAAGGCACCCTTCAAATCTCAGGGATCTGGAGAAGTTTGCCAAAGAAGAATGGTCTAAAAATCCAGCAGAACATTGTAAGAAACTCACTGATGGTTACCGGAAGCGGCTGTTCGCAGTTATTTTGGCTAAAGGTTGTGCAACAAAATATTAGCCTTAAGGGTGCTCTACACGCTGCGACATCGCTATCCGATCCTAGCGATGCCAAGCGCGATAGCACCCGCGCCCATTGTACGGCCGATATGTGGTGATCGCTGCCGTAGCAAACATTATCGCTACGGCAGAGTCACACGCACATACCTGCTCTGCGATGTCGCTGTGACCGTCGAACCGCCTCCTTTTTAAGGGGGCGGTTCGTTCAGCGTCATAGTGTTTTCACAGCAGCGTCACTGAACCACCGCCCAATACAAAAGGAGGGGAGGAGATGAGCGGCTGGAACATGCCGCCCACCTCCTTCCTTCCTCCTTTTCAGGTGGACGCAGGTAAGGAGATGTTTGTCGTTCCATTGGCATCACACACAGCGATGTGTGCTGCCGCAGGTACGACAAACAACATCATACCTGTCGCTGCAGCGATATTAAGGAAATGAGCGACGATTTTTGACGTTTTTGCACTCGTTGATCGTCGCTCATTTGTGTTACACGCTGTGATGTCAGTAACGGCGCCGGATGTGCGTCACTAACGACGTGACCCCGACGATATATCGTTACCGATGTCGCAGCGTGTAAAGCCCCCTTAAGGGTGCCAATACTTTTTTCTGGCCCATTTTTGGAGTTTTGTGTGAAATGATCAATGATTTGATTTTTGTTTCATTCTCTTTTGTGTTTTTTCATTGCAAGCAAATTAAATGAAGATAATACCCAAGTATTTGTGATTGCATTCATTTTCAAGAAGAAACTGAGTATTATCTGACTGACAGAATTGCAGGGGTGCCAATACTTTTGGCCAGCACTGTATTTATATTATATATACACAGTACAGACCAAAAGTTTGGACACCCCTTTTCATCTCTAGAACAACTATTAAGAGGAGACTTTGTGCAGCAGGCCTTCATGGTAAAATAGCTGCTAGAAAACCACTGCTAAGGACATGCAACAAGCAGAAGAGACTTGTTTAGGCTTAAGAACACAAGGAATGGACATTAGACCAGTGGAAATCTGTTGGTCTGATGAGTCCAAATTTTAGATCTTTGGATCCAACCACCGTGTCTTTGTAGAAATGGTGAACAAATGGACTCTACATGGCTGGTTCCCACTGTGAAGCATGGAGGAGGAGGTGTGACGGTGCTTTGCTGGTGACACTGTTGGGGATTTATTCAAAATTGAAGGCATACTAAACCAGCATGGCTACCACAGCATCTTGCAGCGGCGTGCTATTCCATCCGGTTTGAGTGTAGTTGGACCATCGTTTATTTTTCAACAGGACAATGACCCCAAACACACCTCCAGGCTGTGTAAGGGCTATTTGACTAAGAAGGAGAGTGATGGGGTGCTACGCCAGATGACCTGGTCTCCACAGTCACCAGACCTGAACTCAATCGAGATGGTTTGGGGTGAGCTGGACCGCAGAGTGAAGGCAAAAGGGCCAACAAATGTAAGCATCTCTGGGAATTCCTTCAAGACTGTTAGAAAACCATTTCCGGTGACTACCTCTTGAAGCTCATCAAGAGAATGCCAAGAGTGTGCAAAGCAGTAATGAAAGCAAAAGGTGGCTACTTTGAAGAAACTAGAATATAAGACATATTTTCAGTTGTTTAACACTAAGTATTTCTTTCTACGTTTTAATTCATAGTTTTCAATGTGAATCTACGATTTTCAGAGTCATGAATATAAAGAAAACTCTTTGAATGAGAAGGTGTGTCCAAACTTTTGGTCTGTACTGTATATATATTATATAAATATATATATTTATATATATTATATATATATATACACACACACACACACACACACACACACATAAATATATATACTGTCCAATGGGTGGTCCTGCTCAGTGATTGACTGTGATCTTTACATGCAATGCCTTACAGGAAAGACTGTCAATCATTGAGTAGGACTCATATACGTACAAAAACCAGGGATATCAATTAATAACCATAAGTTTTACTTAGGCTTTTCCCACACAAATGTTTATAAAATTGCTCAGCTCCTGCCAGCAGATCAGTTACCATTCTCAACATGGCAGGTTCTCTTTAGGCAGCAACTTATTTGTATAAGACAGTGCTGGCCATTGTACAGCTACATTAATGAGAAAAAGCATAAAAGTAAATAAAATGAAGAATTCAGCAAAAATAAAAATTAGCTGGTCATTCTAACCTTTTTGGGCTTGTTTATTAGAGCAGCTTCTTACCCCTCAGGTTTGCTCTGTTGATGGGACATCCCGGCTGACATCATTCTGACTTGACTAACCGGCAGCTCCCCGCAGCTGGGAGCCGGTTGTCAATCAGGATATCAGAGAAAGAAGAGCGAAAGAGAAGAAATTGATCTGTCAACATTACGTCACAATAAGCAGAGGTGCAGTAAGAAGGTGTCCTTGGCAGAACATGCAGGTAGTTGCCTAGTTCTTCGCCCCATAGCAAAAAATATAACCAAAGATTTGGATAACCCTTTTAATGGTGAGTGACTGTGCAACTTTGCACAGCCATTACGTTTCTTAATAACCGGAGATAAACATTTAATCCTTGGTTCCTGAATCTGCACATTATCCATAGTTGTATTTGAAGTCTTGAGTAGTTGAGATTTTCCTTTTTACGGCCTAACAGTTTGATATTGGACAGAGCAGAATTACATTCCTATAAAGTGAGCTGCAGACACCTCCAGCCGCAAAACTGTTATTAAACTTTAACATCTCCGACTCCATCTTACAACTAAATTGTACAAAATGTCTGTTGCATCATACGCTCTGTGCTGTACTTAACCAGACGCCGTAAAACAAAATTACACAACATGCTAGCAAATAAAACTAAAGGAATGGAAATAAACCGTGCTGTAAAATTGTTACGGCTCCTACATTCATTTCCCAAGTCTGTTTAACAGAGACAGTACTTTGAAAATCGATTTCAAATTTCCCCAAGACTAAATTCAAGACGAAACATAGGAAGCAAATGTTTATATAAGCTGTATAAAATGTTAAAATCCCCTCAAGAAGCCAATCATGGAGAAAGAACACAGTGAGCAGATTGACCTATACTACACCTCTATAAGATGCCCATTTTTCTTCCGATCATTGGCACCGTGCATGTTTCCTACAGACCACAGTGTTATACGTTATAGGAGTAGAAAGACAAACTACGGTCGCCAATTAAAATAAAGTATAAAACGTTTTCAGAACTGAATGAAAGTAAAAAGGTCTGCTGCAGGGAACACCCAACTGCAATGAACACACACACACACACACACACACACACACACACACACACACACACACACACACACAGCGTCAGACTGGCTACTGGAGGAACTGCAGTAATACCAGTCCTGGCCGCGGTTACCTGCACTGAAATCCGGAGCTCTCACCTGAGCTCCGGAGTGGAGCCTGGACTGAGCCGCGGGTTGCAGGACTGAACTGTGAGCGCCGACTGATTCCCCGGCTATCACAGTTCAGTCTATGACAGCTGCGGGCAGGCCAGGCTGGACTCCGCAGTTCAGGTAAGCGCTCCGGAGTTCAATGCAAGTAACCGCAGCCAGGACTGGTATTACTGGCGGTTTACGGTAATACCAGTCCTGGCTGCGGTAACCTGCATTCAGCTGCGAACAGCCTAAGTTGGACTCCAGAGCTCAGTTGAGAGCTCCAGACTTCAGTGCAGGTAACCACGGCAAGGACTGGTATTACTGGCAGTTCCTCCGGTAGCCAGTCCGACACTGCACACACACATATATTATATATACATACATGCAGTGGGGAAAAATTAAAGTATTTAGTCAGCCATCAATTGTGCAAGTTCTCCCACTTAAGGCTATGTGCGCACTAGAGCAAAATACCCGCGGATTTACCCGCGGATTTGCCGCGGAAATTTCTTGAGAAATGTCTGCAATCTTTGTGCAGACATTTCCCATGAAATTCTATGAGAAAAAAAAAAAAGCTGTGCGCACTGGTGCGGATTTTTCTCAAGAAAGTTTCTTGAGAAAAGTTTCTCGAGAAAGTTTCTTGAGAAAATGAACATGTCCATTAAATCCGCAGGTATCCCGCGGATTTCTGCAGTACAGACTGCAAAAATCCGCAGGGAACCACCCGCGGGAAAATCACGGCAAATCCGCGGTAAATCCGCGGCTAATCCGCGGCAAATCCGCATGCGGTTTTGCCGCGGATTTTTTCCGGAGGTCAGCAAATCTTTCACTCCCAGAAGTTTCTCGAGAAGATTTTCTCGAGAAACTTCACATCTCTAGTGCGCACATAGCCTAAAAAGATGAGAGAGGCCTGTAATTGACATCATAGGTAGACCACAACTGGGAGACAAAATGAGAAAACAAATCCAGATAATCATCTTGTCTGATTTGGAATATTTTTTTTTTAAATTATGGTGGAAAATAAGTATTTGGTTGAAAACAAAAGTTCATCTCAATATTTTGTTAAGGCCCCTTTACACACTGAGACTTTCAGCGATCCCACCAGCGATCCCAACCTGGCCGGGATCGCTACAAAGTCTCTGGTAGGTCGCTGGTGAGCTGTCAAACAGGCAAACCTGGCCAACGACGCAACAGCGATCCGGACCTGCAGAACGACCTAGCTAGTCATTGGGGACGTTGTAAAGCAGCTTTTTGAAAGGGAAGTCGCTAACAAAATCGCTGTAAAGTCCCCTTTACACACTGAAACTTTCTAGCGATCATGCTGCACAGCGGGAAACAAAGGACCAAAGAATGGTCCTGAACGACTTGTAGCGATCAGCAACTTCACAGCAGGGGCCAGGTCGCTGATGTGTTTCACACACTGCAATGTCGCTGGGGAGGTTGATATTACGTCACAAAACCGGTGACGTTACAGCGATGTCATTTGCGATGTTGCAGTGTGTAAAGCCACCTTTACTTATCCTTTGTTGGCAATGACTGAGGTGAAACGTTTTCTGTAAGTCTTCACAAGGTTGGCACACATTTTTGGTGGTATGTTGGCCCATTCCTCCATGCAGATCTCCTCTAGAGCAGTGATGGTTTGGGCCTGTCGCTGGGCAACACAGACTTTCAAACACCCTCCAAAGGTTTTCTATGGGCTTGAGATCTGGAGACTGGCTAGGCCACTCCAGGACCTTCATATGCTTCTTACGAAGCCACTCTTTTGTTGCCCTGGTGGTGTGCTTGGAATCATTATCATGCTGAAAGACCCAGCCACGTTTCATCTTCAATGCCCTTGCTGATGGAAGGAGGTTTGCACTCAAAATCTCACGCTACATGGCCCCTTTCATTCTTTCATGTACACGGATCATGAAAGAATGAAACAGCCCCAAAGCATGATGTTGCCAGCCCCATGCTTGATTCATACGTCCTTCGCAAAACTTAATCTGCCTAATTCTAGCCTTGCTGAAGAATCCCCAGATCATCACCGATCCTCCACCAAATTTCACAGTGGGTGCAAGACACTGTAGCTTGTACGCCTCTCCAGGTCTCCGTCTAACCATTAGACGACCAGGTGTTGGGCAAAGCTGAAAATTAGACTAATCAAAGAAGATTACCTTACTCTAGAAATTGGGCAGATTAAACTTTGCAAAGGATGTAGGAATCAAGCCACATGCAAGGTTATCCTAGAAAAACAGTTGCTTCCTTCTTCTCAGGCAATGTTCTCCAACTCCGAGGACTGTTTTTTCCAGCAGGACAATGCGCCATGCCACACAGCTAGGTCAATCAATGTGTGGATGAAGGACCACCACATCAAAACCCTGTCATGGACAGCCCAATCTCCATACCTGAACACCATTGAAAACCTCTGGAATGTAATCAAGAGGAAGATGGATAGTCACAAGCCATCAAACAAAGAACTGCTTACATTTTTTCACCAGGAGTGGCATAAGGTCACCCAAAAGCAGTGTGAAAGACTGGTGGAAAGCATGCCAAGACGCATGAAAGCTGTGATTAAAAATCATGGTTATTCAACTAATTATTGATTTCTGAACTCTTGCGGAGTTAAAACATTATTAGTATTGTTGTTTCTAAATGATTATGAACTTGTTTTATTTGCATTATTTGAGGTCTGAAAGCAATGCATTTTTTTGTTATTTTGATCATTTCTGATTTTCAGAATATAAATACAAAATTTATTGCTTGGAAATTCGGAGACATGTCAGTAGTTTATAGAATAAAAGAACAATTTACATTTTACTCAAAAATAAACATATATATAAAAAAAAAAAAAACCGAAAAACTGACAATTTTGCAGTGGTCTCTTAATTTGCCACAGCTGTATATACACATATACACACAAATGGAGAGATCTGTAATTTTTATAGTAGGTACACTTCCACTGTGACAGACAGAATAAAAGAAAATATTCAGAAAACCACATTGTATGATTTTAAAATAATTAATTTGCATTTAATTGCATGAAATAAGTAATGGATAGTATAGAAAAATAGAACTTAATATTTGGTACAGAAGCCTTTGTTTGCAATTACAGAGGTCAGACGTTTCCTGTAGTTCTTGACCAAGTTTGCACATAATGCAGCAGAGATTTTGGCCCACTCCTCCAGACAGATCTTCTCCAGATCTTTCAGGTTTCGGGGATGTCACTGGGCAACATTGAGTTTCAGCTCCCTCCAAAGATTTTCCATTTGGTTCAGGTCTGGAGACTGGCTAGGCCACACCAGAACCTTAAAATGCTTCTTACGGAGCCACTCCTTAGTTGCCCTGGCTGTGTGTTTCAGATCATTGTCATGCTTGAAAACCCAGCCATGACCCTTTAGTGCTCTTACTAAGGGAAAAAAGTTATTGGCCAAAATCTTGCGATACATGACCCCATCTATTCTCTCTTCAATACGGTGCAGTCATCCTGTCCCCTTTGCAGAAAAGCACCCCTAAAGTATGATGGTTCAAGTTTAGGATGGTGTTCTTGGGTTTGTACTCGAGACAGAGAGAGCGAGAACGGATAGTTTGCGCTGACACTGATGCACCCTGAGCTTGTAGGACAGCTTGTATTTCTTTGCAACTAGATTGGGGCTGCATATCCTCCTCTATCCGGACTATGCACACCACATCAAGAACAAAGGAACATCAAGATCTCTGGAGATGGACTTGAGGACCAAAATTGTTGAAAAATGTCAACAATCTCAAGGTTACAAGTTCCCAGACTATAATCCTCTACTCTTTCGGTTCTCCATGCTTAGAGTGGCACACACATACAATGCAAAGTTTAAACAACTCCTTCCCCTTTTATCTATTCTTAGGTGGGACTTTCATATTGCCCAAACCCAAAAAGGGAGAGAGATTTATTATCAAACTGACTGAATGAAAAAATATGAATGTGTGTTTTGGTTTTTTTTTTAGGGGGGAGGGGGGTGTTTAAGCAGGGAAATTGTGTTATGTTTCAGCATATTATGATTTAAGTTCTACTGTGTAATTTATATAATTTATTTCTGCAATTCAAATACAGGAAAAAGATATTTGTGGACTAATTTATTTGTTTATTTATTTGGCTGTTCATGGTTTCAGACCAAATAAAACAATTCTTTACGGTTTTGTTTTTTTTTGTATTGTAACTGGGGTATGGTATCTAGCAGGAGTTACAGAGGAAAACAGCCCACTACAGTGACAAGTCACTAGCAGAGCTTAACAGTAGGATCGAGGAGCTCTACAATGAAGAGCAATGGCCTTGCAATCCAATCATTTGGTTGCCTGGTCCTACAAAAGAATTATTTGTTCCATGGCGCTAACTATTACCTTCTATTATCTTATCAGTTTTCCTGACTAGCTAACACCCGGGGCAGGATATGTTCCCACTTGATTGCGGGAGCTGGAGTTTTAACTGTGCACTGTAAATGTATGGCACTTGGATGTTAGCGGAATCTGTCAGAAGGATCGCCCCTCTTAAACCATTTATATGGGCATTCAGGTCAAAGAAAGTTGAATAAAATGACACCGAGACCCAATGTCTTATTCCACAGAAATTCACATTTATGTTTATATGTGAATGAGCTGTTAAGATCTATAGGACGGAAATAGATCTCCAAAAGAAGTCTACTTTCAGAGTTTATTTTAAATGAAAGTGAGCATTACCAGTGTGAGACATGTAATGGCTGACAGTCTGCTCTCCTGATCTCACTGCAAGCTTTGTGGCGTTACAACCCTTCTTTAGCTTCCATCCCGCAGGCAGCCAGTGTGGGTGGAGAGCCAGCACCGCAAAGCTGAGCTTTGTTTCATTAGAAATCTGCAGATGTAGCTTTCTCTCATAGTGCTGTCAGCTCTGCTGTACCGCCCCACACTAAATGCCAAAAGAAAGATTAATAAGTCTAAGTTGTAACCAGGCACAGCTCTGCAGCAGAGCTGACAGCATAAGAGGAGATCTACAGCTGCACTGTGTTTGTAATGACACAAAGCACAGCTCTGCTGTACCATGCTAATTAATCCTATAATCACACTCAGCCAGTTATTACATTTCAGACTGGTAACACAACCTTTTAGTTAAAATTAGCTTTGCAGGCAGACTCTCCTTATGAGAGCCATGTCCTTACCATATATCTTAACAGCTCATTTACATATTAAGAAAAAAGTGGATTTCTCTGGAATAAGACATCAAATTGCAGATATCAAAGTATTAACTTATTCAACTCTCTATTATCTGCATGCCCATACAGACTGCTTTGGAGGGTTTATCCTGCTGAAAAACTGTCTTTAAATTTCACTTTAAATTTGATGGTGCAGAGAAAAGGTTTATCTAAATATTTATGAGACCATCAAAATCCCCCAAAAAGTTACGTAGTCGAGATCACTTTTCTTGCCAGATGGTTTTGTAAAAACGTCATTTAACATTTAACATGGACAAAACAGAGTTTATTGTCTTTCCTCCTCCTCACTCACCTCCTCCAACAAGCCTTTCCATCAAACTTGATGGTTGCTCACTCACCCCAGTCTCACAAGCTCGTTGCCTTGGAGTAACCCTCGACTCTGCTCTATCCTTCAAGCCACACATCCAAGCCCTCTTCAACTCATGCCGATTACAACTCAAAAATATCTCCCGGATCCGTGCTTTCCTTAACCAAGAATCTTCAAAAACATTAGTGCATGCCCTCATCATCTCCCGCCTCGACTACTGCAACCTCCTGCTCTCTGGCCTCCCTTCCAACACTCTTGCACCCCTCCAATCTATCCTAAACTCTGCAGCCCGCTTAATCCACCTCTCCCCTCGCTACTCCCCAGCCTCGCCACTCTGCCAATCCCTTCACTGGCTTCCCATCGCCCAACGACTCCAGTTCAAAACATTAACCATGACATACAAAGCCATGCACAACCTGTCTCCTCCCTACATCTGTGACCTAGTCTCCCAGTACCTACCTGCACGCAACCTTAGATCCTCACAAGATCTCCTTCTCTGCTCCTCTCTTATTTCCTCTTCCCACAATCGTGTACAAGATTTCTCCCGTGCATCCCCCATACTCTGGAACGCTCTACCTCAGCACATCAGACTCTCCACTACCGTGGAAAGCTTCAAGAGGAACCTCAAGACCCACCTCTTCCAACAAGCCTACAACCTACAATAGCCCTCAGCCCAGTAGACCACTGCGCAACCAGCTCTGTCCTCACCTATTGTACCATCACCCATTCCCTGTAGACTGTGAGCCCTCGCGGGCAGGGTCCTCTCTCCTCCTATACCAGTCTGTCTTGTACTGTTAATGATTGCTGTACGTATACCCTCTTTCACTTGTAAAGCGCCATGGAATAAATGGCGCTATAATAATAAATAATAATAAAATAATAATAATAATTTTGTTGGTTGCCAAAAGGATTGGAAGTAAGATAACAAAGAACCTGCTATTGATGTTTACCACAAATCCAACCCAAAATTGAAAAAGAAAATCCACTTTGTTCCTACACAACACATCACTAGCAGCGCAGCTGGAAAAAGCTTTTCCAATATCTACAAATAAAACAACTTGGAATAT
Source organism: Anomaloglossus baeobatrachus (assembly GCF_048569485.1). Lineage (NCBI taxonomy): Eukaryota > Metazoa > Chordata > Amphibia > Anura > Aromobatidae > Anomaloglossus > Anomaloglossus baeobatrachus. The sequence continues at coordinate 84,831,573 of NC_134355.1, read as the reverse complement.
AGTCAGCATTGCTGATTTTAGCGGAATATACAAACACATATCCCCCATATAAACGGAGATCTGAAATGTGTTCAATTATAACAAATTACTTTATTAACGGGGTATTCCCATCCCAATAAATGTAGGCATAACACAGAAGTAATATGCCATCACTTAAAGAAGACCTTTCACCAGGTCAAAAGTGGTCAGCAGTTATTTTATTCCCGCTGGTAAGAGTAATCCGTTTTGCTATTTATTAAATCTGTCATATGGTTGCAGAAATATGGGCATATTTAGTGATAATTTTATATTCTTTACCAATGGGGAATGACTCACATGATTCTCTGGAGGCAAGTCTTTATTATGGTTGGTAAATACTATACAAATTTGCACTAAATAAAAAAGTCCATATTTCTAAATCTGCCATACAGTTCCAAAGAAAAAAAAACCTTACATAACAGAACAGTGGGAAAAAAAATAAGATCAGAACACGATACAAGGTTCAAAAGAAAAAAAATGCACCATTATATTAAGGGGAATACATGTACTTACTAAAACAGACACATCAAGAGTGGCAATAGCTCTCTTGTAAAGTTTTGTTTGAGCGCTACTCACTTCCACAAAGGAAACGGAGCACCAGTAAAGACGTTCTGTCGACAAGAGTCTGCCAGCTTTATTCATTAGTAGAGATGAGCGATGTTTGAGGCTCGAGGTTCGCCAATTTTATGTTCGAGTGGGGGGTGTTCGAGAGGCTCGACGAACTCAAGCCTTTTGCTAAAAGCTTGACAGTTCGAGTAACGTTCAAGAACGGTTCGATCAACAAAAGCGTGGCTTTTCACAGTAAAGCTATGTGCACACGTTGCTATCTGCATGCGTCCTGCGTCCCCAGCACAATTTCTCTCCCTTTCCTACTCACCGATCACAGGCATCTCGCTGTACGACTGTAACAAATCTGCGGCGTCTTTTCCTCTTTTGAAAACGGCTGCCGCTTTATTAGTCAATTAGTTATTCCGTGCTTTCCCCGTCGACCGGTGGCCATGATTGGTTGCAGTCAGACACGCCCCCACGATGAGTGACAGCTGTCTCACTGCAACCAATCACAGCCGCCGGCGGGCGGGTCTATATCGTGCAGTAAAATAAATAAATAATAAAAAAAAATTTAAAAAATGCGGTTCCCTCATATTTGATACCAGCCAGCATAAAGCCGCATGGCTGGAGGCTGGTATTGTCAGGATGGGGAGCGTCACGGTATGGGGAGCCGTCCAGCCTAACAATATCACCCAGCAGCCAGCACGGAATTGCCGCATCCATTAGATGTGACAGTCCCGGGACTCTAAACTCATTATTACCCCGATTGCCACCACACCAGGGCAATTCGGGATGAGCTGGGTAATCATGCCAGGCGTCTCCCCGAGACACCTTCCATGATTAAACTGAAAGTGAAAGTAAAGAAACACACACAGCGAAAAATCCTTTATTTGGAATAAAAGACAAAAAACATCCTCTTTCACCATTTTATTAAAATCACCAAATACCCCTTCAGGTCCGAAGTAATCCACACGACACTGTCAGCTCTGCTACATGAAGATGACAGGGAGCGTTCTGTGTCCTCTCCACGTAGCAGCTGAAGTGAACCGAGCTGTAATCTGAGTCTTCAGTCTGCAATGCAGAAGTCAAGATTACCAAATCTGCCTATGTTTTTCATTAGAGCTAGTAGCTGAATGGTTAGAGTGCTCGCCTAAAGGTTACTTTACACACTGCGATATCGGTCCCGATATCGCTAGTGTGGGTATCCGCCCCCATCTGTTGCGCGACACGGGCATATCGCTGCCCGTGCCGCACAACATCGCCCAGAGCCGTCACACATACTTACCTGTCCGGCGACGTCGCTGTGACGGGCGAACCGCCTCCTTTCTAAGGGGGCGGTCCGTGCGGCGTCACAGCGACGTCACTGAAACGTCACTGAACCGCCGCCCAATCGCAGCGGAGGGGCGGAGATGAGCGGGACGTAACATCCCGCCCACCTCCTTCCTTCTGCATAGCGGCCGGGAGGCAGGTAGGGAGAGCTTCCTCGCTCCTGCGGCGTCACACGCAGCGATGTGTGCTGCCGCAGGAACGACGAACAAACTCGTTACTGCTGAAGTAACGATAATTGGGAATGGACCCCCGTGTCGCCGATTAGCGATTTTGCACTGTTTTGCAACGATGCAAAATCGCTTATCGGTGTCACACGCAACGGCATCGCTAATGCGGCCGGATGTGCGTCACAAAATCCGTGACCCCAACGACTCCGCATTAGCGATGTCGCAGCGTGTAAAGCCCGCTTAAGAAGCAGTACTTCACGAGTTCTAGCCCCGGTAAAAATTTTAATTTATTTTTAATTTTAAATTAGAATTATTTATTTATAATTCTAATTTAATTTAATTATGCACTGAGGGGAGGAGCCGGACATCAGGTGTGAGCCAAACCTCTAAAATCGGAGCAGTTCACGGAATGAGGCTGCATTGCTCTCTCTCTTTATCTCAGTCAGTCAGTCTCTCTCTCTGTCCTCTTCTCTCCTCTCTCTCTCTCTTCTCTCCTTTTCTCTCTCTTCTCTCCTTTTCTCTCTCTTCTCTCCTTTTCTCTCTCTCTCCTCTCATTTTTCTCTCCCTTCTCTCTCTCTTCTTTCTCTCTCAGACCTGATGCGGTCACCTGACGGAATCAGCTGACACTAAGTCGAGAGGTGAGGCCGGCTTTTTACCGCCCGGCCGGCTAAACTAATAGCTGATGCTGTCGGACAGGAGTCTGCACAGAAGTGTGTAGTTTGTTTGTTTATTTTTTTGCACTGATGCATCATCTGATTGTATAAAAGCCATTTATACAATCAGCTGCTGTGTCATGTGATTCAGGCCCTTGAACCTGACACATGATCTGATCGCTTTGCCTTCCAGCAATCCGATCAGATTAAATTGGATCCGGATTGGACGGCGTGGGACCCTTGACCCAGGATTACTGTGGAGGGGGGTTCTTTATTTCAATAAAGATGGAGTCACTAATTGTGTTGTGTTTTATTTCTAATAAAAATATTTTTCTGTGTGTTGTGTTTTTTTTTTATCTGTACTAGAAATTCATGGTGGCCCTGTCTAATATTGGCGTGACACCATGAATTTCGGGCTTAGGGCCAGTTGATAATATACAGCTAGCCCTAACCCCAGTGAGCCACCCGTCACCAGGGCTGCTGAAAGAGTTGGATACAGCGCCAAAAGATGGTACTTCTATGAAAGCGCCCTTTTCTGGGGCGGCTGCGGACTGCAATTCGCAGCAGGGGTGCCCAGAAAGCTTGGGCACCCTGAGCTGCGGATTCCAATCCCCAGCTGCCTAGTTGTACCAGGCTGGACACAAAAATTGGGCGAAGCCCACGCCATTTGTTTTTTTAATTATTTCCTGAAATTCATAAAATAATTAAAAAAAAAAAAGGGCTTCCCTATATTTTTGGTTCCCAGCCGGGTACAAATAGGCAGCTGGGGGTTGGGGGAAGCCCGTAGCTGCCTGCTGTATCTGGCTAGCATACAAAAACATGGCGAAGCCCACGTAATTTTTTGGGGGGGCAAAAAACTCCTGCATACTGTCCTGGATGGAGTATGCTGAGCCTTGTAGTTCTGCAGCTGCTGTCTGACTGTATTGAGGAGAGCAGACAGCAGCTGCAGAACTACAAGACTCAGCATACTCCATCCAGGACTGTATGCAGGAGTTTTTGCCCACCAAAAAAATGACGGGGGCTTCGCCATATTTTTGTATGATAGCCAGGTACAGCAGGCAGTTACGGCTGCCCTCAACCCCCAGCTGCCTATTTGTACCCGGCTGGGAACAAAAAAAAATAGGGAAGCCCTTTTTTTTTCATTATTATTTCATAAATTTCATGAAACAATTAAAAAAAAACAAATCAACATGAGCTTCGCCACATTTTTGTGTCCAGCCAGGTACAACTAGGCAGCTGGGGATTGGAATCCGCAGCACAGGTTGGCCTGAGCTTTTTGGGCCCCTTTGCTGCGAATTGCAGACTGTGGGCGCCCCAGAAAATGGCGCTTTCATAGAAGCGCCATCATCTGGCTCTGTATCCAACTCTTCCAGCAGCCCTGAAGCCGGGTGGCTTGCTGGGTAATAATGAGTTAATACTAACTTTGTTTTACTAGCTAGTATTAAGGCTATGTGCGCACGTTGCGCAAATACATGCAGTTACGCTGCGCTTTGTAGTGCAGCGTAACTGCATGCGTCCTGCGTCCCCTGCACAGTCTATGGAGATTGTGCAGGGGCCGTGCGCACGTGGCGCTTTAGAGCGCAGCGCTTCGGCTACTGCCGAAGCGCTGCGTAAAAAGAAGTGACATGTCTTTCCTGCGCTTTGCCGGCAGCTCCTGCTCTGTCTATGGGAGGAGCTGCAGGCAGAGCACATGGAATCGGCTTCACTACGGACATTTTCCGCAACGATTACAAGCGCACATGTGCTCTTCAGATCGCTGCAGAAATTTCTGCAGTGAACTGTACGCAACGTGCGCACATAGCCTAAGTCAGAGATTCTTAATGTCAGGCAAGTTTGACCCGGCCATTAACCCTTTCACGACCGGCCGATTTTTCGCTTTCCGTTTTTTTTTTTCGCCATTCTTTTTCTGAGAGACGTAACTTTTTTATTTTTCAGTCAATATGGTCATGTGAGGGCTCATTTTTTGCGGAACGAGCTGTACTTTTAAATGAAACCATCAGTTTTACCATATTGTGTACTAGAAAATGGCAAAAAAATTCCAAATGCTGAAAAATTGCAAAAAAAGTGCGATAGCACTATAGTTTTTGAGATATTTTATTCACTGTGTTCACTATATGGTAAAACTGATGTGTGGGTGTGATGCCTCAGGTCAGTGCGAGTTCGTAGACACCAAACATGTATAGGTTTACTTTTATATAAGGGGTTAAAAAAAAATCGGAAGTTTGTCCGAAAAAAGTGGCGCACATTTTACGCCATATTCCGTGACCCGTAGCGTTCTCATTTTTCGGGATCTTAGGCTCAATGACGGCTTATTTTTTGCGTCTCGAGCTGACGTTTTTACCGGTACCATTTTTGCGCAGATGCTACGTTTTGATCGCCTCTTATTGCATTTTGCGCAAAAGTTGTGGCGACAAAAAAACGTCGTTTTGGCGTTTGGAATTTTTTTGCCGCTACGCCGTTTACTGATCAGATTAATTGATTTTATATTTTGATAGATCGGGCGTTTCTGAACGCGGCGATACCAAATGTGTGTATATTTTTTATTTTTTTAACCCTTTAATTTTCAATGGGGCGAATGGGGGGTGATTTGAACTTTTAGGTTTTTTTGTTTTTTTTTAATTTTTTAAAACTTATTTTTTTACTTTTTTTTTTTATTTTACTAGTCCCCCTAGGGGGCTATTGCGATCAGCATTCCGATCGCTCTGCAGTATCTGCTGATCACAGCTGGAAGGCTGTAAACAGCAGATACGCTGTCTTTCTCTTTTGCTGTGCCCCGGGCACAGCGAAAGTGAAACCAATTCATGTGTAGTACAGGAGTCATCACATGACCCTGTACTACCATGACAACTATCGGGAGTCACGTGATCGCGTCACGTGACTTCCGGTTTCGGCGGTAAGTAAAACTTTACCGCGATTGCGCTTATAATGGCGCTGTCATGTATTGACAGCGCCATTATAAGGGGTTAATCGGCACGAGCAGATAACGATTCTGCTCGTGCCTAGCAGGCACACATCTCAGCTGTGAAAATCAGCTGAGATGTGTGCCGATCGCGGCATGCTGCCGCCGGAGGACCGCGGGCAGTAAGATTATGTCATTTAGGACGTAATTTTACGGCCCGCGGTCGTTAAGGGGTTAAGAATCTCCAATAAAGGGTTAAAAAAAAAAAAAAAAAAGACATCACAGAGAGAAAAAATACTTTAATAGAAATAAATACACAGACACACTTAGAGACTCCATGTTTATTACTCCCTGTCATCCCTCCACGATCCATGGTCGTCTGTCTTCTTTCTCCTTCAACCCATGCAGCTCTGGTACATCAGACAGCGCTGCATGGGAGGAAGACGCTGCTGCTACCTGTGCACTGCAGTCTATTCACTTAGAGAGAGTGAGCAGAGGCTGCAGGCTGTAAGCGGTGACGTCACCGCTGACAGGCGGGTTGCTATAGCAACGGTGATCGCCGTTATTGACCGGCTGTGGCAGCCGGTGAATAACGGAACGGGGAAGCCGACCATGTGCTAGAGCATTTTGCCGGTATACGGAGATGCTGGAACGATCACCGCGTACCGGAGAGATGCAATGACAGGACCTAGCATGACATCATAGCCATGTGACCAGTGTGTAGCCAATGAGATAATAGACATGTGAATTGTCACATGCTTTTTTTTACGTCACGGAAGGTCCTATCATCAGTGCTGGTTACCGGGAGGACGCAGCGTTTATCGGAAGGAAAAGCGGCGGGAGACAGAGTGCAGGATGCGTCGTGGGGACCTGTAAGCGTAATGGCAATGTTTATTAACTGTATGTGTACATTTATAATGTGTTTTTATGTGTTTGTGTTTGCCTGCCATTGGTTTCAATGGGGCTCGAGAGGTTCGTCGAACGGTTCGTCGAGCCGAACTCGAACGCGGCCTCCGTTTGACGAACCGAACTGAACTCGATCCTTTAGAGCAGGGCTGTGGAGTCGGTAAGCCAAACCTTCGACTCCGACTCCGACTCCTCAAATTCTCTTGCACCGACTCCGACTCCGGCTCCGACTCCGACTCCGGCTCCGGCTCCGACTCCTACATATATTGCTTAGTTAGGTGAAAAATTTATTGTAGTACATGAATATGTGTATGTGAACATCAGACATTTAATATTTTTTATGATACGATAATCAAGATATTTGGATAGAACATAAAATATATTTATTGGAATACAACTTTAGAACACAAAAAACTGTAATAAATTGTAAATATGTAATACACTATGTAATATACAGTAGATTACATATATATCTTGTGTGTGTATATACACTGTGTGTATATATATATATATATTACATATTTACAATTTATTAGTTTTTTGTGTTCTAAAGTTGTATTCCAATAAATATTTTATGTTCTATCCAAATATCTTGATTATTGTATCATAAAAACAATTAAATGTCTGATGTTCACATTGTACTACAATAAATTTTTCACTTAAATATAAGCATTATACTAAATGTTATTATTTAGTAAAATATTCAGCACATTCTGCATTGCACTCCTGTCCCCAATTTATTATATATTTTAAGAGTCGGAGTCGGTGCATTTTATACCGACTCCGACTCCGACTCCACCAAAATGAGCTCCGACTCCGACTCCACGACTCCGACTCCGACTCCACAGCCCTGCTTTAGAGGCTCGCTCATCTCTGTTCATTAGAACAGGAGGTGTTCGCTCCTTGGCAGATACCTGTTGATGGGACGTCGTCAGTGCTGCTCGCTTCCAAGGAGGTATATGTAAGGTATTGAGAACAATGTTTATTGCGGACGTTTACTGAATCCACACACACACCGGATGAACAAACCAGAAATAGGTACCGGCCACAACCTACATCGAAATACACCAACCTTTTCACTTGATTGTCTTCTTTTTTTTACTTGGATGTAATCTGTTTCCACCTTTTCAGCCAATTCCAGTTTTCTTTTGTTCCGTTTAAAAGCAGCGAGGCTTAACTCTGAGAAAATTAATGTGTGCACAGTTACCGTAAATAACCACAATTATCATTGTCATAAAGAACATACTAAAATACATTTATGTCACCTACTAAGATTGCTAGCGAATATATAAAGATAAAATTCACAATAATCAAACTTGCAAAATTAAAAGATTAACTTTCCTTTATTTTATTTATAAGCTAAACGTGTCATAAAATTAAAGGGAATCCATCAAGAAGACTTCAGTATGGAACCTAGTGATATGAGTGTAATACAACAATAAAAATGACATGCTCACCACATCAGGCCATCTGTGTCCTATCCACACCCTATTCCTGCCCTGCCCGGCGAGCTCTCTATCTCTCCTTCGTACGTTGCGCAGGTCTACGGGTATAGAGCGAGCGGGCATGTTCCCCTAAAGTGTCCCAAACCTAGAGCTGGGAGTCTCTGAGTATTTAGGCACCTCTCCCTGTGGAAAGGTGCCTGAGCAATTAGATTCCTTCTGCGTTTAGTTCCAGCTACTATTTCTGTCTCAAACATGTACTCCTACTTGCCGCTTCAACTCCATCATGCTAACCTCCAGTACTGACCCCTGTTTACTGATTTTGGCTCGGTCCTACCTGTCCTCCAGTACCTGCATCTCTGACATTATGGTCAGCTAATACAGAAAAGAGATTTTAAGGCAAGAAAAATTTTTTTATGCAAGTGAATTTATTATTATTATTGACAGACTGCAAAGTGAACTTCAACAAGAGCAACACCACCGACGTTTTGGCATAGAGCCTTTCTCAAGGTAGTTGCATCACGTACAAGAACAGGATCACGTGGGTCACAACGGACAACCGGAATGAAAAAACAGAAGTAAGGTTCTTCACGTTTGCACAATGTACTCGCTTTCAGGGAGTGACTGTGTCTCTATAGGACGTGGGTGAACACTTGCAGGGATGGCCCGAGGAAGGCAGCAGTGGCAGTGACAGTGGCAGCAGTTTAAAATTTCATTTGAGTGCTGGGGTTATACATTACTATTTTCAGTACCTTTTTACCCCTAAGCATCTAACATTAGTGGTTAAGCCTGAAATTACTCTTACGATAATAGAGAAAAGAGGACTGCCCTGAAGTAGTACCTGGTGTCTACTGGCAGCCCTGGCCATCCTTACCATCAGAGGCTCTAGTGAAGACCCAACAGACCAGTGTTCCTCAACTCCAGTCATCAAGACCCACCAACAGTTAATATTTTCAGAATTTCCTTAGTATTCCACAAACGATAATTTAATCACTTACATAGGTGATAATTCCACAACTTGTGCATTGCTAAGGAAATCCTGAAAACATGCACTGTTGGTGGGTCTTGAGGACTTGAGATGAGGAATATGGCAATAGACACTTATCCAAGCCCCTTCAGGTTACACCCGCTAGTGTGACACTGTCTTGTGCTAATCTGATAGGCTAGCACTGAGAAATTCAAGCTTTGATGTCACATTCAAATTATCCTTGATCCCACACAAAGTATTTGCAAAACACATATCAGGCTTGACTTGGGTGGGTGAACAAACTACTTCTTGCTATGACCATTTAGACTTTTGATTTCTGAATATTACTGCTTATGGTATCTTCAGGTATCCATCCATTAAACATTTGTATTAAGTTTTTTTTATTGTAAAATAAATGCTCTGCGTGGCTGTGCGTTTTCTTCAGAATCCTAGACATATTTTGTATTTCCTTCACCCACTCGTGTATGGGAGTTTTTTTGTGGCTGATGTACTCAATGATTCTCATGGAACTTTCAATTTAAATTCAAGTGAAATTAGTTTTTCTATCCTTAATAACCCTCTGTGCACTATTTCCAATTTCGGGGCTTTTGTTGCAATAACAATGCATTGAAACACACTACTTAGTCAGAAGTATAATAGGACTTAAATATTGATTACTTAAGGACTGTAGTAAATGTTAGGGTCTAGTCATGGGTCTAGCAGCAGTTTCAAGGTTTTTGTTATTATTCCGAAGAAGGACTAAGTGAAAAATAAAGTTTAAAAAAAAACACTAAAAACAAAAAGTTTAAAACCTCCCCTTTTTCCTCCCCCCAAAAATATGGTATCACCATATCAGCAAAGTCTGGTCCATGAGAATGTCAAATGAACCTGTATAGTAGAGGGCTAAAAAGAAAATCAAAATGCCAGAATTGTAATTTTTGGGAGGAACAAGGCCCCTGATCCAAAAAAATGCTATGTATTATTGTTTTCTCTTCCTAATAATGTTCCCAATTTTTTTTCCAACAAAAATAAAATATATATTTTTAATGGACAAAAAATTGAGAACATACATACACATACATATTTATATACATACATTATATATATATATATATATATATATATATATATATATATATATATATATATATATTACTAGAAGGTGGCCCGATTCTACGCATCGGGTATTCTAGAATTTACGTATTGTGTAGTTAATGTATGATTTTTGTTATATATATAGATGTTGTTGTGTGTAGTTACCAAGTGTTTGTGTAGGGGCTGTACATGTTCTGGGTGTTGTCTGGGTGTGGCGGGGGGTGAGAGCGGTGTTGTTTGTGTGTTGCGTTGTGTGTCGTTATTTGTGGAGCGCTGTGTGTCTGTATCGTTGTGTGTGTGTGTGTTGCACGGTTTGTGTGGGTGTGGGGTGTGTGTGTGTGTTTTGGGGGGAGGTATGTTTTGTGCAATGTGTGTGTTGTGCGGTAAGTGCGTATATTTGTGTGTGCCGCGGTGTTTGGGTGTTGGGTGTTGTGTGTGTGCGGCGTTGTCTGTGTGTGGGTGTCTGTGTAGGGCAGTGTTTGTGGTTCCCAGTGTGTGTGTGTGTGGTGTGTTGTGCAGTGCGTGTGTGGCAGTGTGTGTGTGTGTGTGTGTGTTTTGGGGGGAGGTGTGCACCCTCCATCGTGCTCCATCCCCCATGCTGCGCACCCCCCATTGTGCTCCATCCCCACTCCCCATTGTGCTCCATCCCCCATGCTGCGCATTCCCCATCATGCTCCATCCCCCATGCTGCGCACTCCCAAACGTGCTCCATCCCCCATGCTGCGTACTCCCCATCGTGCTCTATCCCCCATGCTGCGCACTCCCAAACGTGCTCCATCACCCATGCTGCGCAATCCCCATCATGCTCCATCCCCCAAGCTGCGCACTCCCAAACGTGCTCCATCCCCCATGCTGCGCACTCCCCATCGTGCTCCATCCCCCATGCTGCGCACTCCCCATCGTGCTCTATCCCCCAAGCTGCGCACTCCCAAACGTGCTCCATCCCCCATGCTGCGCACCCCCCATCGTGCTCCATCTCCCATGCTGCGCACTCCCCATCGTGCTCCATCCCCCATGCTGCGCACTCCCCATTGTGCTCCATCCCCCATGCTGCGCACTCCCAAACGTGCTCCATCACCCATGCTGCGCACTCCCCATCGTGCTCCATCCCCCATGCTGCGCACCCCCCATCGTGCTCCATCCCCCATGCTGCACACTCCCAATCGTGCTCCATCCCCCATGCTGCGCACCCCCCCATCGTGCTCCATCCCCCATGCTGCGCACCCCCCATCGTGCTCCATCCCCCATGCTGCGCACTCCCCATCGTGCTCCATCCCCCATGCTGTGCACCCCCCATTGTGCTCCACAGTCACACATCAGACAGTAAACACGCACACATCTGATCGCATACACTCACACACACACTCCACTTCTCCCTGTGCCCACCGGTGGGCGGTCCCAGTAGCTGTGCTGCACGCCGTGCTCCTCTGCCGACACTCACAGATCCGATCGCATACACACACACACACACTGACGATATCGCACATACGCGCTCACACAATCACAACATCCGAAGATACCACATGCTTTCGGCCATGTGATCCTCCGGCAGGTCCTGGAAGGTCACTGCACAGTATCGCCGCCGAGAAGCAAGCGATATCACGGGATGTTGTGAGTGTGTGGATGCGATCTGATGTGTGTGTGAGAGTGAGTGTGATCTGATGTGGATGTGTGTGTGTATATGTGTGTGCGTGTGTGTGTGTGTTCCGCCGCTGCAGGACCTTGATGCGCTCACCTCGGGGCGAGAGGCCATTCCGTGTGAGGGGCAGAGCCTGGGCGAGCGGCCAATCCGTTTGGGGGGCGGAGCTGAGGCGAGCGGCCAGTCCGTGCGGGGGGAGGAGCCGAGGCGAGCGGCCAATCCGTGAGGCCGAGCGGCCAATCCGTGCGGGGGGCCATGGCGAATCCGTGAAGCCGAGCGGCCAATCCGTGCGGTGGGGCGGGGCCATGGCGAGCCCAGCGGCCAATCCGCTGTTTTTCTCCGTAAGGACATGGCCAATCCGTTGGGGGGGGCGGACCCGAGGCGAGGCAAGCGGCCAATCCGTGCAGGGGGGAGGAGCCGAGGCAAGGCGAGCGGCCAATCCATGCGGGGGGGGGGGGGGGCCATGGCGAGCCCAGCGGCCAATCCGCTGTTTGTCACTGTAAGGACACAATTGTGGAGCAAGACAGAGACAGACAGACGGAATAGGGCAAATATATATATATATATATATATATATATATATATATATACACACATACACACATATACAGACACACATATATATATATATATATATATATATTATATATATACACACACACACACACACATACACAGGCGCGTGCGCGCACAGCACTTCCAAATTTTCAGATTCTCAGATTTTTCATTTTAGGCGTTTTAAGTAAAGTGTAAATTGTTCTTTCATTCTATAAACTACTGACAACGTCTCTGAATTTCCAAGCAATAAATTTTGCATTTATTTTCTGAAAATGAGAAATGGTCAAAATAACAAAACTATGCATTGCTTTCAGACCTCAAATAATGCAAAGAAAACAAGTTCCTAATCATTTAGAAACAAAAATACTAATGTTTTAACTCAGGAAGGAGTTCAGAAATCAATATTTTGTGGAATAAACATGATTTTTAATCACAGCTTTCATGAATCTTGGCATGCTTTCCACCAGTCTTTCACACTGCTTTTGGGTGACTTTATGCCACCCTGGTGAAAAAATGTAAGCAGTTCTTCTTTGTTTGATGGCTTGTGACTATCCACCTTCCTCTTGATTTAATTCCAGAGGTTTTCAATGGGGTTCAGGTCTGGAGATTGGGCTGGCCATGACTGGGTTTTTATGTGGTGGTCCTTCATCCACACATTGATTGACCTAGCTATGTGGCATGGTGCATTGTCCTGCTGTAAAAAAACAGTTCTCAGAGTTGGGGAAAGGTGGAAAGCATGCCAAGACGTATGAAAGCAAGGATTAAAAATCATGGTTATTCCACAAGATATTGATTTCTGAACTCTTCCTGAGTTAAAACATTAGTATTTCTAAATGATTATGAACTTGTTTTCTTTGCATTATTTGAGGTCTGAAAGAAATACATTTTTTGTTATTTTGACCATTTCTCATTTTCAGAAAATAAAAAAAAAATGTATTGCTTTGAAATTTGGAGACATGTCAGTAGTTTATAGAATAAAAGAGCAATTTAAATTTTACTCAAAAATATACCTATCAAGAGAAAAATCAGAAAAACTGACAATTTTGCAGTGGTCTCTTAATTTTTGCGTATATATAATTTAAAAATAAGTAAAAAGCTAAAACTTTGTTATTTCCATTAAAGAGGTCTAACCCAATACTCCTGACATTTCCCTTCTGCTTTAATAATAAACTCAGCTTTAATTCAGAGCTATTGGTATACCCACGTATGCTCGTGATGGGGTCTGATGAGAGCCATGTAAGGTTCACCACGCTGAATTCCACGCATGGAACGTCCTACAGAAATATTTGGTTAACAATTATACTCTACAGCAGGAAATTAGCAGTTCTCCCTGTCTTCAGTATTAAGAGGGACAAAGACAAAACAAACGAGAAGAGACCGCAGATGAAAGCACGTTACAAATATCGCTCTGTTTGGCAGACGTTTATCAAGATCGTGCTAAACAACGCAAGGAACAGTGAGATCCAAGATAATCGCTTTCAACTGTCTGAATGTAAATAGACAACAGATGACGCTCATAGTATATCCCAATCCTCCCCAAGGTCATATCATGAGGAAGCCATGAGTACATGTCACATTAAGATTAATAGCCATACAAGAGGGAACTAAACAACACCACTTAATTTTGCCACAGCTAAAGTCCGGCACCCAAAAGTCTAAGAACTTGGCGTCTCCCGCATGCACCCAAAAAGGATAAATAGCAGGGTAAGATTATACAGGGATGGACTAACAAAAAGAAACCCTGAGGCTATGTTTCCATGATTTTTTTTGTGTGCATAAAATCCGCTGAGTTTAACAGTTCTAGCAAACTGGATGTGAATGCTTCAAAAGTAATATCCTCTGTTTGTTTAAAAATGCTGTTAAAATGTTAAATTTGTGTTTTTTTCCCTTTAAGGGCTTCTTTGGGGAGCCCGAAAAAGCTCATGGGAAAGAAGGGAATTTTGTTTACTTACCGTAAATTCCTTTTCTTCTAGCTCCTATTGGGAGACCCAGACAATTCGGGTGTATAGCTTCTGCCTCCGGAGGCCACACAAAGTATTACACTTTAAAAAGTGTAACCCCTCCCCTCTGCCTATACACCCTCCCGTGCATCACGGGCTCCTCAGTTTTGGTGCAAAAGCAGGAAGGAGGAAAGTTATAAATTGGTCTAAGGTAAATTCAATCCGAAGGATGTTCGGAGAACTGAAACCATGAACCAAAAGAACAATTCAACATGAACAACATGTGTACACAAAAGAACAACAGCCCGAAGGGAACAGGGGCGGGTGCTGGGTCTCCCAATAGGAGCTAGAAGAAAAGGAATTTGCGGTAAGTAAACAAAATTCCCTTCTTCTTTGTCGCTCCATTGGGAGACCCAGACAATTGGGACGTCCAAAAGCAGTCCCTGGGTGGGTAAAAGAATACCCCAATAAAAAGAGCCGACAACGGCTCCCTCTTACAGGTGGGCAACCGCCGCCTGAAGGACTCGCCTACCTAGGCTGGCATCCGCCGAAGCATAGGTATGCACCTGATAGTGTTTCGTGAAAGTGTGCAGACTCGACCAGGTAGCCGCCTGACACACCTGCTGAGCCGTAGCCTGGTGCCGCAATGCCCAGGATGCACCCACGGCTCTGGTAGAATGGGCTTTCAGCCCTGCAGGAATCGGAAGCCCAGAAGAACGGTAGGCTTCAAGAATCGGTTCCTTGATCCACCGAGCCAAGGTTGACTTGGAAGCCTGCGACCCCTTACGCTGGCCAGCGACAAGGACAAAGAGCGCATCAGAACGGCGCAGGGGCGCCGTGCGAGAAATGTAGAGCCGGAGTGCTCTCACTAGATCTAACAAATGCAACTCCTTTTCACATTGGTGAACTGGATGAGGACAAAAAGAAGGTAAGGAGATATCCTGATTGAGATGAAAAGGGGATACCACCTTAGGGAGAAATTCCGGGACCGGACGCAGAACCACCTTATCCTGGTGAAAAACCAGGAAGGGGGCTTTGCATGACAGCGCTGCCAACTCCGACACTCTACGGAGCGATGTGACTGCCACTAGAAAGACCACCTTCTGCGAAAGACGTGAAAGGGAGACATCCCGCAGTGGCTCGAAAGGTGGTTTCTGAAGAGCCTTTAGCACTCTGTTAAGATCCCATGGTTCCAGCGGCCTCTTGTAAGGTGGGACTATGTGGCAAACTCCCTGCAGGAACGTGCAGACCTGCGGAAGCCTGGCTAGACGCTTTTGAAAAAATACGGATAGCGCCGATACTTGTCCCTTGAGAGAGCCGAGAGACAACCCCTTGTCCATTCCGGACTAAAGGCAAGAAAGAATAGTGGTAAGGCAAACGGCCAGGGGGTAAAACCCTGATCAGAGCACCAGGATAAGAAGATCCTCCAAGTCCTATGATAGATCTTGGCGGACGTTGGTTTCCTGGCCTGTCTCATAGTGGCAATGACATCTTGAGATAAGCCTGAGGACGCTAGTAGCCAGGACTCAATGGCCACACAGTCAGGTTGAGGGCCGCAGAATTCAGATGGAAAAATGGCCCTTCCGAGACAGCAAGTCTGGTCGGTCTGGGAGTGCCCACGGTTGACCCACCGTGAGGTGCCACAGATCCGGGTACCACGACCTCCTCGGCCAGTCTGGAGCGACGAGGATGGCGCGGCGGCAGTCGGACTTGATCTTGCGTAACACTCTGGGCAGCATTGCCAGAGGAGGAAATACATAAGGCAGTCGAAACTGCGACCAATCCTGAACTAATGCGTCCGCCGCCAGAGCTCTGTGATCTTGAGACCGTGCCATGAATGCCGGGACCTTGTTGTTGTGCCGAGACCCCATGAGGTCGACGTCCGGCGTCCCCCAGCGGCAACAGATCTCTTGAAACACGTCCGGGTGAAGAGACCATTCCCCTGCATCCATGCCCTGGCGACTGAGAAAGTCTGCTTCCCAGTTTTCTACGCCCGGGATGTGAACTGCGGAGATGGTGGAGGCTGTGGCCTCCGCCCACAGCAGAATCCGCCGAACTTCTTGGAAGGCTAGACGGCTGCGCGTGCCGCCCTGGTGGTTGATGTACGCGACCGCCGTGGCGTTGTCCGACTGTATGCGGATCTGCCTGCCCTCCAGCCACCGATGGAACGCCTTTAGGGCTAGGTACACTGCCCTTATCTCCAGAACATTGATCTGAAGGGAGGACTCTGTCGGAGTCCAGGTTCCCTGAGCCCTGTGGTGGAGAAAAACCGCTCCCCACCCTGACAGACTCGCGTCCGTCGTGACCACAGCCCAGGATGGGGGCAGGAAGGATTTTCCCTTCGACAGAGAAGTGGGAAGAAGCCACCACTGAAGAGAGGTTTTGGCTGCCAGAGAAAGGGAGACGTTGCTGTCTAGGGACGTCGACCTCCTGTCCCATTTGCGGAGAAGGTCCCATTGGAGTGGACGCAGATGAAACTGCACAAAGGGGACTGCCTCCATCGCTGCCACCATCTTCCCCAGGAAGTGCATGAGGCGCCTCAAGGGGTGTGACTGGACCCAAAGGAGAGAGTGCACCTCAGCTTGCAGCGAACGCTGTTTGTCCAGCGGAAGCTTGACTATCGCTGAGAGAGTATGAAACTCCATTCCGAGGTAAGTCAGTGATTGGTCCGGAGTCAATTTTGACTTTGGGAAATTGATGATCCACCCGAACCTCTGGAGAGTCTCCAGAGCAACGGCCAGGCTGTGTTGACATGCCACCCGGGAGGGTGCCTTGACCAGGAGATCGTCTAAGTAAGGGATCACCGAGTGGCCCTGAGAGTGCAGGACTGCCACAACGGATGCCATGACCTTGGTGAAGACCCGTGGGGCTGTCGCCAGGCCGAAAGGCAGTGCCACGAACTGAAGGTGTTCGTCCCCAATGGCGAAACGCAGGAAGCGTTGATGCTCTGGTGCGATCGGCACATGGAGATAGGCATCCCTGATGTCGACTGATGCTAGGAAGTCTCCTTGTGACATCGGAGCGATGACAGAGCGGAGGGATTCCATGCGAAACCGTCTGGTTCTCACATGTCTGTTGAGCAATTTGAGGTCCAAAACGGGACGGAATGGTCCGTCCTTTTTTGGCACCACGAACAGGTTGGAGTAAAAACCGCGACCACGTTCCTGAAAAGGAACGGGGATCACAACTCCTTCTGACTTCAGAGTGTCCACCGCCTGAGCAAGTGCATCGGCTCGCTCGGGGGGCGGAGATGTTCTGAAGAAATGAGTCGGAGGACGAGAGCAGAACTCTATCCTGTAACCGTGAGACAGAATGTCTCTCACCCATCGGTCTTGGACATGTGGCCACCAGGCGTCGCCAAAGCGGGAGAGCCTGCCACCGACCGAGGATGCGGTTTGTGGAGGCCGAAAGTCATGAGGAGGCCGCCTTGGAGACGGTGCCTCCGGCGGTCTTTGGAGGACGTGACTTAGACCGCCATGCAGAAGAGTTCCTCTGGCTCTTCTGTGGCCTGTTGGACGAGGATGATTGGGATCTGGCTGAGGGCCGAAAGGACCGAAACCTCGCCTGAATTTTCCGTTGCTGAGGTCTTTTTGGCTTGGATTGGGGTAAGGACGAGTCCTTTCCCTTAGATTGCTTAATAATTTCATCCAATTGCTCGCCAAACAATCGGTCGCCAGAAAAAGGCAAACCGGTCAAGAACTTCTTGGAAGCAGAGTCTGCCTTCCATTCGCGTAGCCACATGGCCCTGCGGACTGCCACCGAATTGGCGGATGCTACCGCTGTACGGCTAGCAGAGTCCAGGACGGCGTTCATGGCGTAGGACGAAAAAGCCGACGCCTGAGAAGTCAAAGACGCTACTTGTGGAGCAGAGGTACGTGTGACCGGATTAATCTCAGACAGACAAGCTGAGATAGCTCGGAGTGCCCACACGGCTGCAAAGGCCGGGGCGAAAGACGCGCCTGTGGCTTCAAAGATGGATTTCATTAGGAGCTCTATCTGCCTGTCAGTGGCATCCTTGAGCGATGAACCGTCAGCCACTGCTACTACGGATCTAGCCGCCAGTCTAGAGACTGGAGGATCCACCTTGGGACATTCAGCCCAACCCTTGACTACGTCAGAGGGGAAGGGGTAACGTGTGTCATTAAGGCGCTTAGAAAAGCGCTTGTCCGGAAAAGCTCTGTGCTTCTGGACAGCATCTCTGAAGTTAGAGTGATCGAAAAAAGCACTCCGTGTACGTTTGGGAAACCTAAACTGGTGTTTCTCCTGCTGTGAAGCCGACTCCTCCACAGGTAGAGGCGGGGGAGATAGATCTAGCACCTGGTTGATTGACGCTATAAGGTCATTTACTATGGCGTCCCCTTCAGGTGTATCAAGATTGAGAGCAACGTCAGGGTCAGAGCCCTGGGCTGCGACCTCTGCCTCATCCTCCAGAGAGTCCTCAAGCTGAGACCCCGAACAGCGTGATGAAGTCGGGGAAGATTCCCAGCGAGCCCGCTTAGCCGGTCTGGGACTGCGGTCCGTGCCGGAGTCCTCCACGTGATACCTAGGGGCCACCCCAGGAGCATGCTGCGGCGCAGACCGAGATGGGCCTGGGGGCGATGACCCCGCAGTGCCTGGGGCCTGTGTAAGGGCCGGTCTGGACTGTAAGGCTTCTAGTATCTTAGCAGACCATTTGTCCATAGACTGAGCCATGGATTGTGAAAGTGACTCAGAGAGTTTCTCAGCTAAAACTGCAAACTCTGTCCCTGCCGCCTGGACAGGGGAGGCCGGCGGTTCTACCTGGGCCGAGGGTCCCACCAGTGCCCGAGGCTCCGGCTGAGCGAGTGCCACAGGGCCCGAGCATTGCTCACAGTGAGGGTAGGTGGAACCTGCAGGTAGCATAGCCGCACAAGAGGTACAGGTTGCAAAATAACCCTGTGTCTTGGCACCCTTGCTCCTTGTGACCGACATGCTGTTCTCTCCTAGGAGAGTAATCACTGAGGGTATATAGCCAAAGGCTAAACACTGCGGCCGAACCTAGAAAATGTATACAAATATAATATAAATATATATATATATATATATACAGTTCGGCACCCTAGGGGGACCAGCACCGGGTGACCGGTGTGGCTTACCGACCGCCCAGAGCGGTGTGTGTCCACCAGATTCCCTGCCTTGGGTCTCCCAGAGCTGCAGCCAGAAGTCCTCCACCGGCAGAATGTGTTTAAAACATGGCTGCCGGCGTTCTAAGGGGAGGAGGGAGCCGTGGGCGTGATCAATAAAGTGCGGGAATCTGGTGCCCCAGAGTGATGAGTGAGGGGGGAGGAGGACACTAAAGTATGCTCCAGCCCTCACAGTCGACGTCAGGCCGACCGTCCCGCCCTTACCCCTGACTGGCAGGCCCGGGGGCGGGAGTTTAATGCACTAGGCCGCAAAAGCCGGGGACTAAATTTAATACCGCGGCCGGCAAGCAGGCGCGGTCGGCGCGGTAGTCCCAGTCGTCACACAAAAACAGCAGCCGCCGCAGCGTCTGAGACCAAGTGCTCCATGCACCGTCCCCAAGGGGACACAGAGTACCTTTATGATGCAGGGCCTGTCCCTGATGATACTCAGTCTCCTGTCCGTCAGAATCCCACAGGGGCTGCGGAGGGAGCCCGGTCCCAGTGCCTGGATGACCGGTTAGGATCCCACTTCTCCCAGAGCCTCTAAGGGATGGGGAAGGAAAACGGCATGTGGCTCCAGCCTCTGTACCCGCAATGGGCACCTCAACCTTAACAGCACCGCCGACTTAGTGGGGTGAGAAGGGAGCATGCCGGGGGCCCTGTTAGGGGCCCTCTTTTCTTCCATCCGATACAATCAGCAGCTGCTGCTGACTAAAATGGGAGCTTGAGTGAATGTGTGCCTCCTTCAACACAAAGCATAAAAACGGAGGAGCCCGTGATGCACGGGAGGGTGTATAGGCAGAGGGGAGGGGTTACACTTTTTAAAGTGTAATACTTTGTGTGGCCTCCGGAGGCAGAAGCTATACACCCGAATTGTCTGGGTCTCCCAATGGAGCGACAAAGAAAAAACGCAGCTGCGTTTTAAAGTTCAGTATGTATGTTGGTGCCGAAACTTGAGAAAAGATACAGAATGTTTGAATGTGGGAACATCGGTCGTTTAAAAAAATAAAAAATGTTCTTGCCATTAGTATTAGTAAGGACATGTTGATTACTTCCAATGCATATAAGAACAGGTATATCTGCTCTTGAAACTAAGAAAAAAAATATAAAAAACATTACATAAAAAAAAACAAAAAAAAACCAGAATGACACGTAATAGTCTCAATTTTAACCAGCTTTAATTATAAGGAACCAAAGAATTAATTTAGTAACCTAAATTAAAGGGGGAAATTGGTAATTAAAGAAAACTTGTCAGCACTATTTTGAAGTGTAAAGTAAAATATGACTGTAAAGAGTTTGTAATACTGATTAAATTGATACCTTTGGTGAAGAAATCCGCTTTGAGGTTCTTCTTTAATCACCATTTGATGTTCTCTGCTAATTAGATTTCGGTGCACAGTGTATGAGATTTCTGCTCCCTGTCTGTGCTTCCCCAGCTCCTCCGCCTACCTCCAGCCTGTGAATGACCTACTTCCTCTGTTTTAAATCTTAGCAGTTATCTGTCATTCAAAGAACAGAGGCAGGTGGAGGGACCGGGGAATCACAGACAGGGAGGAGAAGACCTAATTATTAGAAATCTTCAGATGCCAATTACAGAAGAACCACAAAGCGGATTTCTTCACCAAAGGTATCAATTTAATCAGTATTACAAGTTTTCTTTCTTTTTTCAAAAAAAAAAAAATAGAATAGAAAATTCCCAGCAAGAATATTTGAAGACTAATTCATAGTAATATTCAAATAAAAAATAGCAAACTGCACTGTAGTGCGGCACCAAAAGGCTCTGACAATACATAAACAATCTACATAGATGTCTTACTAATCTGCATAGGATTAGTGAGATATTGATGAGAATCCAATTCTGTGTACATTGTCCTCAAGGTTTTCCTCAATACTACGGATTGGCCAAAATTCCAGTTGGTAGAGGGAGGGAAATGTAGTAGTATTCCATTTGTTTCTCTGTATGTTAGTGGTCAGCATTTGTGGTTCAGTGCAACGCTCAGTTTTTCGGACCTGTAGAAGTTAGACTCCCTGAGGAAGAAGGACGGTTCGAAACACGCAGGATAAGATACTCCTCTGATCCACCGATTACTCCATAGAGGGTGCTTTCACAACGATTTGGGCTATTGCAGCGCTACTGGCCAGAGCATTGCAAAGAACCAAAAATGCGGACCACGAGCAGAGTATACTATTATCTCACCTCCTTTTACAGAATTTTTGCAGATAGTAGCATTAGGTCCCTTGAGGACATTCTAGACAGAATGGGATTCTCATTAACATACGTAGGATCCTAAGCAGATTAGTTAGACATTATGTAGATTGGTTATATATTGTTGTAGCTTTTTGGTGGCACACTATACCGTTTTTTTTCCAAAAATAAGACCTCCCCCAAAAATAAACCCTAGCAGGGGTTTTCAACATTTTCGGAGCAAGGATTGAATGTAAGACCTACCCTGAAAATAAGCCCTAGTTGTGATTCAATAATGAAGTGTCCATGCAGATGGAAAAAAAAAAGAATACTACAGGACACTTCATTATAGACAGCGGACAACCCACAAACATTCTAACCAGATGCCGAGCGGGAGGCCCTGCAGTGGATCACACACCCACACACATCAGATCTCACACCCGCACACATCAGATCACATACACACACTCAACACATCCAGACAGTAGCGTACCGCCAATAGAGGCAGGCCACGCCACTGCTATGGGGCCCCATGAGATGGGGGGGTCGCGGCGGCTGCTCACTTTCACTTTGACCTCAGGCTGAGTGTCAGACTGTCTCTCAGCGCCGGTTTGTACAGTGTGCTAGGAGGAGCTTCTCCTGCTTTATTGCTCTGCTCTCTGGCTGAATTTGCATGCACACGACATGCCCCTGGCTGATATAGCTTTCCAGCCAGAGAATGGAGCTTTGAACTCTGTGGCAGACAAGAGAGCGGCAGCCATTGCTGGTTGCTACTGCTCGTGGGAGGCTCTGCACGGCAGCAGGGAGTCAGGCAGGCACAGTCACAAAACCGGAGTACTGTCTCTGGAGACAGTGATCCGGTCCCAGTGGTGTTAGTAATCTACTTACAGGAGGGTGGATGCTAGAGTGTATGGGCTCCGTCCAGGATATGGCTGGAGTGTATGGGCTCCGTCCAATAAGAAATTCTGCTAAGGGCCTGCCAGAGATGACAGGGAGGACCTGGGAGCAGATGTCTGGGGTCTGGTAAGTATGAGTCTCCTTACAGTGTCTTATTTTTGGAAAAATACAGTAGCAGTTGCTTTTCTACTATATCTAATATATATTATATATATATATATATATATATATATATATATATATATATATATATATATATATATATATATTATAATATATATATATATATTTATATCTATATATATATTTATTTATATCTATCTAGTTATAGGCATAGCTTGCCGCTTATTGCGCAAGTGTGCACACAATATGATGGCAGCACCTGTATTTCAACCTGGTATTCTAATATTCATCACTTAAATTGCAAAATCCCAAGTATCCTGCATCCTCTGGATTTTGTACCTTAACACTTCCGATTATCCACCATAATCAGAACTTTCAGATGGAAATTAAAAACTCATCTTTTCAAGAAAGCTTACAGCCCGCAAAAACCTCACTGCCACCTCAACACCACTGTTCTTACAATTGCTTATTTTGCCTTTCGATACAGTAAATTCTTCTCTTTTCCATTATGTCTATGACATCACATGGTTAAAAACAAACTAGCTGATTCCATATAAGTCCTATGTAGAAACAGGAAGTCTTTTCCCTACATGAGTCACTACAAAAGTCCCTGGCAAGGGGAGGAGGGGAAAATCTGGGTCAGGCGTTCAATGGAGGAATAAGTGAATAAATATTATAAAGATTCATGCAGGGAAAAAGACTTCCGGTTTCTACACTAAACAATAAAAAAAGAGAAGAATTAACTGAGTAGAAAGGCAAAATAAGCAATTTACATAAACTGTGCTATATAATATGATGACTGCAATATATTAAGAAGATAAAAACTTTGATGACAGTGCTTATTTAAGCAGATAACCCATTGATTTCAATGGCCACTGTGTAATGTCAATTTCCATTGTGGTACTGCTGTAGGAAAATCTAACATGTACTTCTTTATTTCCATACAACTTTGTGTTCCAGATAGAAGGACAATTCTTGGACAAGCGATCAAAGGACACATCTAATAGGGAGTGTGCATATTGGAGAACACATTTAAAGTGAAGGACTGACCAAGATTTCCCTCCTGAAGAAGAAACCTGAATTAGTAAGATTTTCAGTAAAATTGTCTTTGAATGATGTGAGACATGAAAATACCAGACATACTAGTAGTAACTAGATGTTGCCCAACACAAGAAACAATGTAGCTAAAATAAAAAAAAATAAAATCATTATTTTAACAACTTGAGGGAAGACTTTCTAGTACAGCTTGTTAATATTAATACACAGCTACACTTTGCTATATAAATTGTTAGCAGGACTTATGAAAAAAGTAGTAATTAACATTTTGCTTCCAGCTCTTCCAACATACAGATAAACTGAGTCCTCTAAAAGCAAAAGACCCATATTAAAGAGAAGCCAACTCATCATGTGGACACTCCAATCCCCCCAGCTTAGTTCTGCTACCATCTGTAGAGCCTCTGATATGCACAGACCATAACATATACTTCCAGGGAAGAGACTTCATCTACATATGTTCTGCATTTCATTCCAATGAACAGCAATGGCATCCCAAGCACTTACATAGTTTTCATGCCTAAATTTGAAGGAAGCCAGACAGTTTGTGTTAAATACACAGTTAATCTGTTTTCATTAAACCTCTGGGTCTTAAGTCACCTTTAAACTGAGCTCTAAGGTTTTATTTTGTTACAAAAAGCTCCAGTTTCCCGCACATAATCTATACTTACAGTAAAAATCCAACCCATCAGACATGTACTGTACTTATTCCATTAGCAAAGAAACTGGCGGAATTAAAGAAATCTATATCAACAAGTTGGCCCCATGCTGTGCCGCCGTGGATGGAGAGGTGGCTGCGCATGCTCTGCATGCTCTATTTACTTCTATGTTAGCTCTTAAAAAAGCCATGTATGATGGCTTTTTTTTTGTTTTGTTTTTGGACGGGGGTGGCGCTCTCAGTCAATAGAGAAAGCCACGTATTCACGAACAACAGAAAGAAGCGGGTCTTCGAAGTCAAGGTAGGCGAAGGTCCCACATCTATTAGCTATTTATTGCAGATTCAAGACAGAGATGGAGATACCTCATTAAGATATATACTTATTTCAAATTGCTGAACTGTTTTTGTTTCTGGTTAGCAGGAGGGCATGAGTTTTTCACATTTGTAAATTCCTCGGAATCACCCTAATTGTATTTTTTTCCCCATCTTTTTCTTCCAAAAGACCAGCCGATGGAGGGACGCGTGACAGGACTTCCTTTTTATTACAAGTCTACAAAATTTCAGAGACATATCCGTCTCCTTCATCAAGACAAAAGAAATCATGCCTGGTATGATTTCTTTTGTCCTGATGAAGGAGACGGATAGGTCTCTGAAACGCGTAGACTTGTAAAAACAAAAAGGAAGTCTTTTTAATCTACTGGATCTGTGGTTTTTAGCACAGCGCAAAACCCGTTTCTTTTCTGCTTATATTTTATAACGTTTTCTCGGGGCCGCTGCTAACCACTAGACACTCACAAGCTTGTGAAAGGGATGGTGACTGGCACAACCTCACCAGGTGAGTGTATTCCCTCATATATTTTCTCCCCCATACCGGGTAAGACCCTATTTGCGCTTTTTTCCCCACTATAGGACTTGTCCATGAGCAGCATCCCATGAAACCCCCGGAGTATGTGCTAGCTTCTGGAGTAAAAAGCTTTCATCTTCACTTACACAGGTCCTGGATATGATATGTTTTATCAAAAGTATGTAAAACCACTTTAAGTAGACAAACTAACTGAAAACTAACTGGGGTAAATTTTTCAATAGAATTTTCAATGTTAATGGGCAGCCATATTTCTCACCAGTGCAGGACGAGTTTACACAAGGTGTGTGCTTACGAGAAAGGTTATAATTTTTAAGGCTGCTTAATGGGAACCTGTCACCAGGTTTATCCACTATAAGCTGCGGCCACCACCAACATGCTCTAATGTACAGCATTCTAAAATATTGTATATAAGCGCCCAGCCCACTCTAAATAACGTAACAAAAAGAGCTTTTATTCTTATACTCAAGTGGAGGGAAGTCAGGTCCGATGAGCGTCACTAGTCTTGGCCTGGCGCCTCCTCTCTTCCGTTGCCGTCCTGCTTCCCAGCTCCGGGTGGATAATAAGCCCTATGTCATCCGCACAAAGGCCTCCATTGCGCTCCTGCGCATGTACACTTTGATTTTCCCTGCTGAGGGCAGCGCAAAGTACTGTAATGTACAGGCGTTGGGAAGGGATAAAGACCGCCCGCACATACACATTACAATACTTTAATCTGCACTCAGCAGGGCAGATCAAAATGTGCATGTTCAGGAGCGCAAAGGAGACCTCTGTGTGGATAACATAGGACGCATTATCCACATGGATGTTTACACTGTCCAGATAATCCAGCATATAGCAGTCAATACACTGTAATCTTCTTCTGGCACATCTTATTTGATCTTTACTTACTACAACCATAAAGCAAACTATGATTTTCATTATACCAACACCTATGACATCAATAATGCTAGACTGCATTTTAAGGCAAAAAGTATGATATCTCTACTTACTTGTAGCCATGATGTCTTGAGGGCATGTTGGTATCCCATGGTCTACAGCCCATTTGAAAGCACCATCTCCAACTAAAAAGCTAAAAGAAATACAAATGTCAGCTAAATTTCTATTTTTGTAAAATAATTTCACATGAGTTTATCTGTTAAAGAAAAGAAACTCTCAAATAGGAGTCAGATTTACCAGGCTTCCAGTATAAAGACATTCCTGGACAAGTCACCCATGGGAGAGTCTTATGAAGCATTATATTATACTATGTATAAGTACATTGACAAGCAAAGGGGTAACAATGTTTTAAACTTTTGACTTTCAGGCTCCATATCTCACCATCCATTACAGCTGTGAATGTGAGACTACCATCATTTTATAGACAATCTCATTGGACTTCTCATACATAAATTTAACTTGCAGCTATTTATCATATGATTAGTTATGCAGATTCTTGTCATGTCACTGCATGGTTACTGTTTTTGCTCCTAAAAATCTAAATATTTATTTTTATTATTTTGTTATTACTTTATAAATCCACCCTTGGCTTTCAACAGTGCCTAAATCCTTCTGGGCATGCTCTCAATCAGATTCAAAGCATGTCTCAACCGAAATCTGATCCCATGTCTCTTCTACATGTTCTCAATGATGGTACATAATGGTCGTCTCACTTGGGTATGTATACAGCTTCTTCTGCAACTCTACCAACATGTGTTCGATTGGTTTGAGGTCCGGGGACTGTGGGGGCCATCCCATTTGCACTAATCAGAGCCTAGTCTATTGACTTTCATCTCATTGCTACAAATCACCCGTTTCCAATCTTCTACTGTTCCCTTTTCGTATTTTTTTGCAAATGTAAGAAGTCGTTTCTCATGACTATATTGAAGTCAAGGCTTTTTCACCTTTTTTAGGTCACCATTCCAGACTTGTGTAACGTGTGTCGCATGGTGCTTGCATGGACATCTGTGATCTCACTATTATGAAGCATACGAGCCACCTCCACTGCAGTGTTTGTCGCACCAGAACCGATAGACCTTGTGATGAGCCAACTCGTTGACTCAAATGTTTTGCCTGATCGTGCACCTCTAGGCTTTTGAATGGATGGAACAGACTTAATTTCGTATTCTTCCACAGGGTGCAGTTTGGGAATTTTCTTGGACGAGAAGCCGCTATCGATGAGTTGGATGATGCAGTTTCTGTTTTCTTGGGAAATCTATTTCATGGTTGCTCCTTGATTCAAACCAGTAACCTTTAGTTTGGGAACCAACCTTGTAACACACTGAGCAATTAAGGAATGTGAGAACAGGTTGTAATTTGTAGTGTACAGAAAGAAAATGATTTTTCCACTACCAGGAGAAAAACAGTAACAATACCGTGACCTGACAAGAATATGCACAACTAATGCATTAGTAATAACTATGGCACCCTAATTAAATTTAGGATTTATTAATGCACAAAAGTGTAAGTCCAAAATATAACACAATATTCAAAATAACTTTTCAGTCTTCTCAGGGTTTGTTCACATTAGTATTCTATAGGAATAATAAAGTAAAGGTCACAAAAGATGAACATAAAATTGAAAATGATTATCACTATATACAGATCGAGAATGGGGATATACATGATAAAACGAAAAATACATAATTACTGACCGGTAATGTATTTTTTCTGAACCCATGACAGCACCACGAGATAGAAAGGTGCTGTCAAGGGTGATGGAAAAATATGTAATTACTTACCGGTAATGTGTTTTTTTCTGAACCCATGACAGCCCCTTTCCATCTCGTGGTGCTGTCATGGGTGATGGAAAAACACCTTCTTAGGCCTCTTTCGCACGTCTGTGAAAAACCACGCACAATTCTCATGGACGTGTCAAAGGTGCGTAATGCCCTCCGTGAGCCGTGTTTATGGCACACGTATGTTCTCCGTGTGTTATCCGTGATAACAAACGGAGAATGTGAACTTTTTGCTCACCTGTCCCTGGCTTCGCTGTCCGTGGTGCTGTTCTTCGGTCTCCAGTCCTGCCGACTCCCCGCTGCTGATGCTTCCGGCCGCAGTGGAGTGAATATGCAATGAGCATAATGAGCGGCGGTCGGAAGCAAGTGACAGCAGCGGCAAAGACAGCAGTGTTGGAGAAGGTGAGTAAAGTTTTGGGGTTTTTTTCTCGCAGACATGTGTTTTCTCCGGTGTGTGTCACACGGAACACATCCGTGTGGTCTGTTTTCGTTACGTTTGACCTCCGTGATGCCGGAGAGAAAACGGACATGTCTACGTGTGGAGCATACGGGCACACGTATGCTCCACACGTACACATGGTCCATGGCAGAATACGCACGTGAGCGCAGACCCATTGATTTTAATGGGTCTACGTGTGCCAGTGTCTCCGGTACGTGAGGAAACGGACCAAACACGTACCGGAGACACGGACGTGTGAAAGAGGCCTAACATGTATTTATAAATCAGAAGGCAAATATAGAAAACAAAATTTATATAAAAAAATTAATTATCCACATGAACAAGAGAAACCGTACTAAAAGTAGAAAAGTTTTCACATATTTTATGTCCATAAGCTCTATGTATGTGTTGAAGTACGGCAAGAGGTATTCAAAATAAAATAGATATTAATTTTACCATACTTTTTTCTAACTAAAGGAAAAAGAAAGAGCATGATATTAAAAAATAAAAAAAATAAAAATCTAAATTTAAAATGTAGAAAAAGTAAAAATTAAAAAAAAAAATAAAAAATGGATGTTGTTCTCAGCCAAGAAGTTGGTATAATGGTATCCAATCTAAGCAACGCTCTGTAAGGCTCTGATTCAAGTTTAGTGTGTACACTGGAAAAGCTTCAGACATACAAGCTAACAGCGTTAATAGGGATACATTAGCCAGACTGTGCATAAGAGTCCTTTTGGTCGCATCTCATCTTGGTACACCGCAAGAAAGTAGACCACACCGTTTCACAGAAAATTATCCCGAAAAACCCAACTACATTAAGTTTATACATTTTTAGAAAAGTGGGACCATATAGTGGCATCAATATACTGTAATTTGTAGTCACACTTAATAGGTCTACTCGAGGTGATTAATGTGATATGAACCCACGTGGCGTGATCAACTGTGGCCTGCCAGGTTTACTATATTTTACACCAAAAACTGCTATTAATAATAATGGAAATCTAGGCAGTGAAAGTGAAATCGAGATTTCAGTTTCTGAAGCTTCAATTTTTTTTAAAGGGAATCTGTCAGCAGGTTTTTGCTATGCAATTTAAGGACAGCATGCTGTAGGGGTTAAAAAAACCAAATCAATTATGCCTCTCTTATCAGGCTGTGTGCTGTTGTTTACTTGAACTAAAGGCTTTATCACCTAGTGATTATCATTGCGAACATCACAATCCTGTGTATGGAACGATTTTGCAGCCTGTAGTTATTTAGAGCGACAGTAGACTTTTTTTTTTTTTTTTTTTTTTTATATATACACACGTATGCTGTGTGCTGAATGTTGAAATTCCCCTAAATTTCCAATTCAGATACACTAGCTTTCCAGGATTCTCTCAAGAGAAGAAGGAGTCTACTTGTCACATGACATCAAGTATGAACGGTCATGTAATTGCGTTCCCGATCAGGGAATATGGGGGAACCATGGCACACTTTCACAATTCGGTAGTCTACAGTCATGCAGTTTAGCTGCAAACTTTCCTGAGGCCAAGAAGTTGTAGAACTCTCCATTTTTACAGTGACTATTTTTAATTTTATTCATCCTAAAATTCTGAGCCATAAAGGAAGATGAAATTTGGATCTAAACAAAGGATACAACATACACAAAACTGGCAGACATGAAGAGGGGAAGATAATACATGGAAGTTGCTAAATCCTTAAATTCACCATCAAGAACGTGATCAACCCCAAACAGAACAAAGATGAGAAACTTGTCAAAAATTTGTATCAGAAAGGATTTCCCCAGATTGTTCTAACAGTATAAAACGGTTCTTGTCACTACAGGCCCTCAGACACACTCAACACCAAAAGAAATTATGCAAGCCAAAAAATATTTTCAATCATACCAATATCCTTTATTGAAAAATATATATTAAAAAATGGAACAACTCAAGAGACGGATGGTATACATTGGGAAATCCAAATCCGGCAATACCCTGATACAATAAATAAATGGAACCCAGCATCACACAAGTGTGTGAGTATCCAATTCAATTAGAATAGATTTAAAAGGATACAGGACATCCTGAAACCGCAACAAAACTGTATATATAAGAAATTAAATTCCTACAAGTGAGTACTAAATGTAACAGCGGTATTTGAGAAGTATCAATCACAAAAATAAAGAATCACAAAGAAAGTGAATTTCTCCGTACAACTGACGCGCGTTTCGCAACCTCAGTGTTTCGTCCAGAACACACATCCGATGAAAGTCTGCCAAACCTGCTTATTCTAGGGGGATTGGCTGACCATATAATGTGAATGGGGGCCTTCTGACTCTCCTGTGATGTCTGCAGAGATAAGCATTGGGCAGTATGACTATAGATACCTGATCCTTTAGCTCTCAGGTCCATCCAATAAGGTGCAAGCAGATGTATCTGGCAGTGGCTTTCTCCCCTCTCTCCATTGAAAACACATGAACATTCAGACAAGCAGATCGTTCGTCCATATGGCATAGTCTGGAGAGATACAGAAGCTGTGAGCCGAACAGTTAATACAACTGAATGCAGTCTTGGCTTGTGTGTCCGCACGCAAGTCACCAGGTAAACACAGTTGTCCATATTCTCTAGATGATCTGACAATGGTTCTTGTCTCCGTTGGTTCTTCTTATATAAAATTTGCTCTAAAATTTATATAAATTCCCTCCATTTATTTGACAGTTGCCTTTAAGTTTTATACACCCTTTCTACCTCTATGCCATTAAAATAAATAGGTCCAAAACAATCAGCAAATATCTCTCCTCTAGTTTATTTCAACCCTATCACATGTCTTGTGCTTTAATCCTCTAAAAACACATTATGAATTACTGAGCTAAAAGATTTATGATTCTGGGATATATTGCACAGCCAAGCATTTACTGAAGTTTACCCTGTGAGAGTCAAACATCCCACAGTTCAAAATGTTACTGAGCATTGCAAAAAGCTGAGATCGTCTGGTAAAAAGATGTATTATCTGCTAAATATGCAGCGATCCAGGACATAGGGGCTCAGTGACTGCTGACAGCACAGGTCAGTCATTGTACTGGCACAGTGATCCAAAGCTGGCACTCCGCTCCTCCTGGCGTAACAGTGTAGTGATGAAATATAAAGCCAATGTTTTTGGAAAGACACTGGTCTCTTCAGACACAAAACGTGCTGACACACGGTTTCTGAATTTTATTTACTAATGATCTGTAGTTACTTCTGCACTATTCCTACTAGTAGAGACAGAGGCACGTTTGAAGGCACTTTTGAGACAGAAGTAGGTATTGTTTATCCACCTGGCACAGTTTGGAAATAGAATATTTGCAACCGATAAGAAAACATGTATGTACTTCTTACAGCAAGTTGTATGTAAGCAGAACAAACATTGGTTTTAATTTTATTGCATTTATTTTGTCCGTTTCTAGAGCAAGATGGTGCAAGGCCACCCAACTATCTGGATGCAGACTCGCTTCTCTGTGCGCCCATCTGGATGCAGACTCGCTTTTCTGTTGCACCCACCTGGATGCAGACTCGCTTCTCTGTGCGCCCATCTGGATGCAGACTCGCGTCTCTGTACGCCCATCTAGATGCAGACTCGCTTCTCTGTGCGCCCATCTGGATGCAGACTCGCTTCTCTGTGCGCCCATCTGGATGCAGACTCGCTTCTCTGTGCGCCCATCTGGATGCAGACTCGCTTCCCTGTGCGCCCATCTGGATGCAGACTCGCTTCCCTGGGCGCCCATCTGGATGCAGACTCGCTTCCCTGGGCGCCCATCTGGATGCAGACTCGCTTCCCTGGGCGCCCATCTGGATGCAGACTCGCTTCTCTGAGCGCCCGTCTGGATGCAGACTCGCTTCTCTGAGCGCCCGTCTGGATGCAGACTTGCTTCTCTGTGCGCCCATCTGGATGCAGACTCGCTTCTCTGTGCGCCAATCTGGGTGCAGATTTGCTTTTCTGTGCGCCCATCTAGATGCAGACTTGCTTTCTTGTGCGCCCATCTGGATGCAGACTCGCTTCTCTGTGCGCCCATCTGGATGCAGACTCGCTTCCCTGTGCGCCCAACTGGATGCAGACTCGCTTCTCTGTGCGCCCATCTGGATGCAGACTCGCTTCTCTGTGCGCCCATCTGGATGCAGACTCGCTTCTCTGTGCGCCCATCTGGATGCAGACTCGCTTCTCTGTGCGCCCATCTGGATGCAGACTCGCTTCTCTGTGCGCCCATCTGGATGCAGACTCGCTTCTCTGTGCGCCCATCTGGATGCAGACTCGCTTCTCTGTGCGCCCATCTGGATGCAGACTCGCTTCTCTGTGCGCCCATCTGGATGCAGACTCGCTTCTCTGTGCGCCCATCTGGATGCAGACTCGCTTCTCTGTGCGCCCATCTTGATGCAGACTCGCTTCTCTGAGCGCCCATCTGGATGCAGGCTTGCTTTTATGTGCGCCCATCTGGTTAAAGACTTGCTTTTCTGTGCGCCCATCTGGATGCAGACTTGCTTTTCTGGACGCCCATCTGAATGCAGACTTGCTTTTATGTGTGCCAACAGGGATGCAGACTTGCTTTTATGTGCGCCCATCTGGTTAAAGACTTGCTTTTCTGTGCGCCCATCTGGATGCAGACTTGCTTTTATGTGCGCCCATCTGGATGCAGACTTGCTTTTCTGTGCGCCCATCTGGATGCAGACTTGCTTTTCTGTGCGCCCATCTGGATGCAGACTTGCTTTTCTGTGCGCCCATCTGGATGCAGACTTGCTTTTCTGTGCGCCCATCTGGATGCAGACTTGCTTTTCTGTGCGCCCATCTGGATGCAGACTTGCTTTTCTGTGCGCCCATCTGGATGCAGACTTGCTTTTCTGTGCGCCCATCTGGATGCAGACTTGCTTTTCTGTGCGCCCATCTGGATGCAGACTTGCTTTTCTGTGCGCCCATCTGGATGCAGACTAGCTTTTCTGTGCGCCCATCTGGATGCAATCTTGCTTTTCTGTGCGCCAATCTGGGTGCAGATTTGCTTTTCTGTGCGCCCATCTAGATGCAGACTTGCTTTCTTGTGCGCCCATCTGGATGCAGACTCGCTTCCCTGTGCGCCCATCTGGATGCAGACTCGCTTCCCTGTGCGCCCATCTGGATGCAGACTCGCTTCTCTGTGCGCCCATCTGGATGCAGACTCGCTTCTCTGTGCGCCCATCTGGATGCAGACTCGCTTCTCTGTGCGCCCATCTGGATGCAGACTCGCTTCTCTGTGCGCCCATCTGGATGCAGACTCGCTTCTCTGTGCGCCCATCTGGATGCAGACTCGCTTCTCTGTGCGCCCATCTGGATGCAGACTCGCTTCTCTGTGCGCCCATCTGGATGCAGACTCGCTTCTCTGTGCGCCCATCTGGATGCAGACTCGCTTCTCTGTGCGCCCATCTGGATGCAGACTCGCTTCTCTGTGCGCCCATCTGGATGCAGACTCGCTTCTCTGTGCGCCCATCTGGATGCAGACTCGTTTCTCTGTGCACCCATCTGGATGCAGACGCGCTTCTCTGTACGCCCTTCTGGATGCAGACTCGCTTCTCTGAGCGCCCATCTGGATGCAGGCTTGCTTTTCTGTGCGCCCATCTGGATGCAGACTTGCTTTTCTGTGCGCCCATCTGGATGCAGACTTGCTTTTCTGTGCGCCCATCTGGATGCAGACTAGCTTTTCTGTGCGCCCATCTGAATGCAGACTTGCTTTTCTGTGTGCCAACAGGGATGCAGACTTGCTTTTCTGTGCGCCCATCTGGATGCAATCTTGCTTTTCTGTGCGCCAATCTGGGTGCAGATTTGCTTTTCTGTGCGCCCATCTAGATGCAGACTTGCTTTCTTGTGCGCCCATCTGGATGCAGACTCGCTTCTCTGTGCGCCCATCTGGATGCAGACTCGCTTCCCTGTGCGCCCAACTGGATGCAGACTCGCTTCTCTGTGCGCCCATCTGGATGCAGACTCGCTTCTCTGTGCGCCCATCTGGATGCAGACTCGCTTCTCTGTGCGCCCATCTGGATGCAGACTCGCTTCTCTGTGCGCCCATCTGGATGCAGACTCGCTTCTCTGTGCGCCCATCTGGATGCAGACTCGCTTCTCTGTGCGCCCATCTGGATGCAGACTCGCTTCTCTGTGCGCCCATCTGGATGCAGACTCGCTTCTCTGTGCGCCCATCTGGATGCAGACTCGCTTCTCTGTGCGCCCATCTGGATGCAGACTCGCTTCTCTGTACGCCCTTCTGGATGCAGACTCGCTTCTCTGAGCACCCATCTGGATGCAGGCTTGCTTTTCTGTGCGCCCATCTGGTTAAAGACTTGCTTTTCTGTGCGCCCATCTGCATGCAGACTTGCTTTTCTGTGCGCCCATCTGGATGCAGACTTGCTTTTCTGTGCGCCCATCTAGATGCAGACTTGCTTTCCTGTGCGTCAATCTGGATGCAGACCTGCTTTTTGCCTACCAAGAGATGGGTGTCTCATAGCTCTGGGTGTGGACGAGCAAGTACTCCTGATGTAGCCATCACTGGTTACCACATACATCAGGAGCCTGTGTTGCACTCTAGAAAAGTAGTAGACTTGTCCATCTGGTATATGTGATGATTAGGCTGCTAGTCTACAATGCAAAGGGCCACATGGATGTGGTCACCTGCTCTCAGGATTTCAGACTGAAGGAAGATGGTGGGTCCTGAAAGTCATACTTGCTTTATGGTATATACATTTGATACACCAATAAATGCCTCAAAAGGGAATACAAATACAGGTTTTATTGCAGCCTTTAGGAAAGATTGTGAGGCCTTCGATCAACAAACGGTGCTGCACCCTCTGCTGTAGCTTTTGTTTTAAACATGGCAAAAATCTGTGTGAAGGTTGAATTTTCTCAATTTGTATAGAAATCCACATCCACTACAAAGCGGCTTCAGCAAGCGTGTCCTGAGAGCTGATGACAGCCACTGCTCAGGACCTCAGACAGCAGCCATCAGAAATCTGCTGCCAGGGCTAAGTCCATCCATTGACTTCCCACATCAGGTAACTTTGGCAATTAGGTGGGTAACGTCCCTTCATTTAAAAAAAAAAAACAAACAAACATACAAACTACATTTTTGGCTTTTTGCCTGAATGTCATTTTAAAAATAAATTTTCAAACAGCATCTATCAGCAGGTTTTTGTCATGTAATCTGACAGCGGCATGATGTTGTGACAGCGGCCCTGATTCCAGCAATATATCACTTAGTTCACTGGGTGCCGAAGATGATAAAGAATCAGATTTCAAATGCAGGTTAGGCCTCTTTCACAAGTCCGCGTGAAACACACACATTTTGCACGGTCCATGGTATAGGTGCGTATGTGTGCGTTCAGCGTGTGCTGTCAGTGTGCTATCCATCTTACATCCACAAAGCACATGGACAGCATGAACTTGTATACTCATCAGTCCTCGGCACTGCTGTCTCTGGCGCTGCTGCTTCCGGGTCTGCGGTGCAGTGAATATTCATGGGCGTAATGAGCAGGCCCAGAAGCAAGTGACAGCAGCGCTGGAGATAGGTGAGTATAAAACATTCATTTTAATTCAAAGACACTTGTTTTCTCTGGTACGTGTCACACGGATCACATCAGTTTGCAGTCCGTTTGACACCTTTGATGCCTGAGAAAAATGGACATGTCACTGTGTGGAGCACATAGACGTGTGTGCTCCACACAGACATACGTTTGTGTGAAAACACAGGGATGTGTGCACACTCAATGATTTTGATGGGTCTACGAGTGTCTGTGTCTCCGGTACGTGTGAAAGCAGACATTACATGTATCAGAAACACGGTGTGAAGGAGGCCTTAAGCAGAGCTGTGAATGTTGTGCGTGTATAACCCACTCACAGGACTGGTTATCAGCTTTATGACAATATATGGAATTCACCGAAAGCTGTCAATCAGTAGTTGGGCAAAGTTGAACCAGGAGGCATAAGACCCCTAGTTCTGCAGGGATAATCTCTTGCAGATAAAACAATGATTTTATTGAAACAGCAAAACACAGCCTAGTAAGTAACACATCGCTGGAATCAGGGTCTCGGCCCCTACATCACACTGCTTTCGGATTACATAGTAAAAACATAGTGACAGATTTATGACGACTCCAATGCACAAATGACAGGTATGCAATTCCTGTGACCACTGATGAAACACCATATAATTATAGTCTTATGGAGATGCTAGGCAACATGAGAAAGTAGCAATGATAATGTCCTAGGACTGCTAAAATTGTATTGTGATTGGCAGGGAGCTACTGCAGCAAGACTCCCACTGATTGAGCACTGGTTACACATATTAGCTAAAAAGCAACTACTGTATATACTCGAGTATAAGTCGACCAGAGTATAAGCCGAGGCCCCTAATTCTACAACAAGAAACAGGGAAACCGTATTGACTCGTGTATAAGCCTAGGGAGGGAAATGCAGCAGCTACTGGGAAGTTTCAAAAATAAAAATAGATCCCAATAAAATGTACTGTGCCCCATCCTTGTCCCCCCTTGTAGTAATGTGCACATCGTTGTTCCCCCTTGTAGTAATGCCCCATCCTTTTCCCCTCCTGTAGTAATGCCCCATCCTTGTCCCCTCTTGTAGTAATGTGCCCTATCCTTGTGCCCTGTAATGTGCCCCATCCTTGTCCCCCCTTGTAGTAATGTGCTCTTCCTTGTCCCCCCTTGTAGTAATGTGCACCATCCTTGTGCCCAGTAGTAATGTGCCCATTCTTGCCCCCTTGTAGTAATGTGTCCCGTCCTTCTCCCTCCTCCCATTATTGTAATATGCCCATCCTTGTGCCCCTTCCTTGGGCCCTGCAGTAATATCCCCTGTAGTAATGTCCTCCTACTGGTCCCCTTCTTGTCCTCTATTATAAAAAGAAAATATTCTCACCTCTCCTCTGTTCCCGCGGTGCCTCAGCTGCTCCTTATAGACTCCTCCGTGATCGCATCCAATGCACGAGGCTGCTGTCTGCTGTCATGTCTTTACTGCAGTGGAATGCTTTACAGCGGCGGCGGTACAGCAAAGCAATCAACTGCAGTAAAGCGCTGATGGCAGCGGTGGCCCCGTGTACAGGACGCTATCACGCAGGTGTCTATGCCTGCGGTCTGCAAGAGGCATCCCTTGATGATCAAGTCTTGTACACACTTAAAATAATGGGCTGAAAAACTCACTTACACTCGAGTATATACGGTATTCTAAAATAATATATGAGGAAAATAGAAGAGGCCTGTTTCAAATGTGACAAAATTGGCCATTATTCCTAAACCAAGAAAGGTCGGAACATTATCAGAGGTCTATCTACGTTTTGTTCATGTTATTTTAGAACGATCAGCATTTTAGTTCCATTGTAAAAATATAAAACATCAAGCAGCCTTGTGTTTTCGCTGGCCGGCTCGTTCAAGTACGCGCTGATAGTTTTATGTACGTAGGAAAGATTAACGCAATACTCTTACCGGTACCCAATTGTAAAGGGCTTCTCGGAAGGTTCTGCTGATTGCTCAGAAATTCTCCGCTTATGTTTTGTATTCTGGCAGTTGTTTGGAATTGGGCAACAGATCAGAAGCATCAGAATGATATCATGCGCTTTCCAATACTTTGTCTTTTGATTGCAGGCTTGATCAAAGCGAAAGGTATTGTAACATTAAATTATTTTGGTAAAGTCGTGTTGGTAACAGTCAAGAGAAGAAAATAAAACTCTGACAAAACAGTTTAATTTAGGAGCAAACTTACATTTCCAGAAAGAAATGCGGTCTGTTCACAAGAGGATTAATTGGCTAATATCTTCAATGTCAGTGCATGCAATCCCTAAACACTACCGTCATCTGTTTGAAGAAATCCCTGTTCACCACTACAAAAGGAAAAACCTAAGTGCATGCCAAATGCTGTTAAAAAAACAGCGCAGAGGATCTGTGCTCAAACAGTATCATTTGTTTTTAAGTTGGATTTTCAACCTCCTGTTGCCTAAAGCAGAACAGACAAATTAAATTAGTAATGTCAAAAATATCCATATAAATTGCAAGAGACTGGGCAATTAATACTACTCAAATCGGGGGACAAAATGTTCCCAGGATGAAGGAAACAGATCACACATCTGCCGCTTCTACAAAGGGGAAGAATGTATCAACTCGAAATCTGTTGGCTTTACAAATATTAGGAGAAATACATTGAAAAAATAAATGTGTTTTTGTTTATTTTTTAAAGCAAGTAAAAAAAATATGTTTTTGAACGGAAAAAGAAAAAAAAATTATCAATTTGTAATTCTAAAAAGAAACATTAAAAGTCCTTCACGGCTAATTTCTTTAAATATATATTTTTACAACTTTAAAATGTCTAATTAAAAAGAAATTGTTGTTTTCAGCAGTTTCCCAGCAGGACTGTCTCTATGGTAACAGACTACAAACAGACCCTGTGTAGTCTGATCCTACACCGAGTATGTGCATACGATCAGGAGACACTACGATCTAGATGCAGTGTCATTCCTCTTGTGGAGACACTACTGTTCTACATGAAAGAACACAGAGTTCGTGACCACGATCAGGATTCTGGAAGTAGCGTATTTTTGCTGTTTTTTCCCGCTGAGAACACTAGAGTCTCTGCAAGCATAAATTGATATGCTGCGGCTTGTAAAGCAGCGCCGCGTGTCAGTTTATGTTGTGTAGAAAAGAAGCACAGGGGTTTCCATAAATCCCATCCACAAAGTCATGGGAGCCTTAGGAACGCGAGCCACAGTTCCAGTAGTACGCTCACTTCCTGTTGATTGTTTCATCCGAAAGCAAGGAGAAAGAAGACGGCGCTGATTGGACTTTGGGCTCGGGTGACATTACAAACCCACTTGAACCCTAGAATCGTGATCCCGAACAGCGCTGGAAGGGCACCAGCACATGAGGGAAGTTTAGGCTTTTATATTTAACCCTGGGGAAAACGTGGAATCAGAAGGGGTTGTCCTAGTAGTGGACAACCCCTTTAACCCCTTCACGACCATGGACGGATCTTTCCGTCATGGATCGTGTCCCGGTAAGCCTCGCCCCCTGCCGCGGGCAGGCGGCATGGATCAGCACACATATCAGCTGTTTTCAACAGCTGACATGTGTGCCTACATGTTCCGAGTGGAATCGCATTCCACCCGGAACATTAACCCCTTAGATCTCACTGCCAAAGTCTGGCAGCGAAATCTATATGCGCGCGGCCATGTTTTTTACTTACCGCCGCCCCCTCCGGACATCACGTGAGTGATCACGTGACGTTCGGTGGTTGCCATCGTAGCACAGGGTCATGTGATGACGCCTGCTGCCATGATGTTTCACTTTCATTCTTCCTCGGCACGGAGCAGAGGAAAAAAGAAAGTGACTATTTCTGCTGTTTACAGCGGTATAGCTGTGATCAGCAGATAGCAATCAGCAATCGGATTGCTGATCGCTATAGCCCCCTAGGGGGACTAGTAAAATAAAATAAAAAAAGTAAAAAAAAAAGTTTTAAAAAATTAAAAAAAACAAAACAAAAAACCTAAAAGTTCAAATCACCCCCCTTTCCCCCATTGAAAATTAAAGGGTTAAAAAATAAATAAATATACACATTTTTGGTATCGCCGCGTCCAGAAATGCCCGATCTATCAAAATATAAAATCAATTAATCTGATTGGTAAACGGCGTAGTGGCAAAAAAATTCCAAACGCCAAAACTACGTTTTTTGGTCGCCGCAAGTTTTACGCAAAATGCAATAACAGGCGATCAAAACGTCGCATCTGCGCAAAAATGCTACCATTAGAAACATCAGCTCGAGACGCAAAAAATAAGCCATCACTGAGCCATAGATCCCAAAAAATAAGAACGCTACGTGTTTCGGAAAATGGCGCAAAACGTGCGCTACTTTTATTGGACAAACTTGTGAATTTTTTTTAACCCCTTAGATACAAGTAAATCTATACATGTTTGGTGTCTACAAACTCGCACCGACCTCAGTCATCATACCTACACATCAGTTTTACCATATAGTGAACACCGTGAATAAGACATCCCAAAAACTATTGTGCCATCACACTTTTTTTGCAATTTTTCCACACTTGGAATTTTTTTGCTGCTTTCCAGTACACCATATGGTAAAACTTATGGTTTCATTTAAAAGTACAACTTGTCCCGCAAAAAACAAGCCCTCATATGGCAAGATTGACGGAAAAATAAAAAAGTTACGGCTCTCGGAAGAAGGGGAGCAAAAAACAAAAACGCAAAAACGGAAAGTGCCCCGGGGCTGAAGGGGTTAAGCTAGTCTTTCACATCACTTTCAGCCAAACGATGCTTCAGCTGATAGTTCAGCCAACTCAGCTGTCTCTCCCTTACAGAGGAGCGTTGCGAAGTTCTCTTTGAGAAATTTGCTGTCAGATATCTCTATTGCAGTTTATCTATGTGAGAACAAAGCGACTTGACATGCCAGATTGACATCTTGAACTTACAGCTAGCCAACACCCCCATACACAATAATGTGTCTGCCGAACTCATCAATATCAGCATGTTTGGCCAACTTTAAGGCCGCTTTACACGCTGCAATATCGGTACAGATATTGCTAGTGTGCGTACCCGCCCCCATTGGTTGTGCGACACGGGCAAATCACTGCCCGTGGCGCACAAAATACTTACCTTATTTGAAAAAAAAAAATTTTATTTTTTTTTTAGAGGGCACTAAAGCAATATAAATGGGATCCTCCAAATGCACACCTGAAAGCAGCAACAATGAAAAGGAGAAAAGGGTGGTGTGCTAATGAGGAGATCACCAAAACAATAATGGCAATAAATATTCAAAAGTTTATTGTAGGAAAAACACCAACATAGTTTAAAAACATCTAAAAACATGAAGTACAATAAACATCAGAGGTTTGCTATAATAAAGCATAAGCCTCTGAGAAGTGTCCACCTCAGAGATTTTAGACCATGTACTGCAATCAATAACACCAATGAAGCATAATCATATAGCATGCAAAAAAAAAAAAAACAGCAAAGATATAAGTATCAGTCCTAAAGACAAATGGCTAATACATTAATATATAAAAATCAATATGCAAAAATGCCCAAATACATATATTAATCCAATCAACCATAGGATAGGGCATGGAAAAGCTTGTAAGATGGAATAAAGCAGGTTTACATATAAGTAAATATATACAACGCTATAATCTTTACCAGAATCACAATGATGGAAAAAGAAGCATGCAAAATAATTCCCATTAAGGTAAACAGAGCAATGGTGAAAAAGCAGTCATGGAGGAGGTGGAGACCTAAAGCAAAACCCCCCCCAACGCGTATCGCCATATCCAGATGGCTTCCTCAGGGAAAAATGGGGTCAAAATACTTACCTGCCTAGCGACGTCACTAAGCAGCCGCCCAATAGAAGCAGAGGGGCAGAGATGAGCGGGACGTAACATCCCACCCACCTCCTTCCTCATTGCGTGCAACCGCAGGTAAGGTGAGGTTCCTCGTTCCTGCAGTGTCACACATAGCGATGTGTGCTGCCGCAGGAGCGACGAACTACATCGTACATGCAGCAGCAGTGATAATCGAGAATAGGAGGACATGTCACCGATGAGCGATTTTGAACGTTTTAGCGACGATTCAAAATCGCTCATCGGTGTCACACGCAACGACATCGCTAAAGCGGCCGGATGTGCGGCACAAATTCCGTGACCCCAACGAGATCGCTTGAGCGATGTCACAGCGTTTAAAGCGGCCTTTAGTCTAATGTACACGGAGGCCCATAATTGTGCACCCTTAAAGTAAAACCATTTATAAAAGATAAGAGCTTCTAATATCATTCACACATTTTTTGCAAGTTAAGCACCATTCATCATCAGGTACTTTTTTTTTTAGGACATGCAGTTTAAAGGGGGGTAAATCGGCTCTTCAAGATGTTTTTTAACTTTTTTTCGTGATACGTGGGACTTCATTTTAATGTCACGTCATATTCTCTTTCTTTTCTGATATCTGGTGATATTGAGGAAGAAAAAAAAAGAGAATTTTGTTTACTTACCGTAAATTCTTTTTCTTATAGTTCCGTAATGGGAGACCCAGACCATGGGTGTATAGCTTCTGCCTCCGGAGGACACACAAAGTACTACACTAAAAAGTGTAGCTCCTCCCTCCGAGCATATACACCCCCTGGATAACCAAATATAGCCAGTTTAATGCAAAAGCTGAAGGAGAATAGCCACCCACAAGTAGAGAAAAAGCAAAAACTGGAACAACCGGAGCCTCTGTCTACAACAACAGCCGGTGATAACACGCGGAACAAGAAAACTGCCAACAGGCAACAGGGAGGGTGCTGGGTTTCCCATTACGGAACTATAAGAAAAAGAATTTACGGTAAGTAAACAAAATTCTCTTTTTCTTCATCGTTCCTATGGGAGACCCAGACCATGGGACGTCTCAAAGCAGTCCATGGGTGGGAAATAAACAGAAAACTGAGAAGTAGGCGAAACCTAACTTCACAAATGGGCGACAGCCGCCTGAAGGATGCATCTGCCCAAGCTCGCATCTGCCGAAGCATGAGCATGCACTTGGTAGTGCTTCGAAAAGGTGTGCAGACTAGACCAAGTGGCAGCCTGACAGACCTGCTGAGCCGTAGCCTGGTGCCTGAAAGCCCAAGAGGCACCGACAGCTCTGGTCGAGTGTGCCTTGATCCCCGGCGGGGGGAGGCACCTGAGTACACTGGTAGGCATCAGAAATGGCCGACCTAATCCAACGAGCCAGGGTCGGTTTAGAAGCCGAGAGGCCCTTACGCCGACCTGTGGTCAGCACAAAAAGAGAGGTGCACCGCCTAAGAACAGCGGTGCGTGACACATAAATCCGGAGCGCCCGCACCAGATCTAAAGTATGCAACGCTTTTTCAAAGCGATGAACAGGAGCCGGACAAACGGAAGGCAATGAAATGTCCTGGTTAAGGTGGAAAGGAGATACCACCTTAGGGAGAAAGTCCGGAGTCGGACGGAGAACCACCTTGTCTTGATGAAAAACCAAAAAAGGTGACTCCGAAGAGAGCGCAGCTAAATCAGAGACTCTCCTGAGGGAAGTTATGGCCACGAGAAAGACGACTTTCTGTGAAAGACGAAACAAAGAAACCTCCCGAAGAGGCTCAAAGGGGGGTTTCTGCAAAGCCGTGAGGACCAGATTAAGGTCCCAGGGATCCAAAGGCCGCCAGTAAGGCGGAATGATGTGAGATGCGCCCTGCATAAAGGTGCGCACCTGAGCCAGCCGGGCGATACGCCGCTGGAACAACACTGACAGAGCCGAGACCTATCCCTTGAGGTAATTGAGGGATAGTCCTAGCTGCAGACCGGACTGTAGAAAGGACAGGATGGTCGGCAAGGAAAAAGGCCAAGGGGCATGGCCGGAAGAACGACACCAGGACAGGAAAATTCTCCAAGTCCTGTGATAAATTTTGGCCGAGGAAGACTTCCGAGCCAGAGTCATAGTGGAGATGACTTCAGGAGGAATGCCAGAAGTCGTCAAGATCCAGGACTCAAGAGCCACGCCGTCAATCTGAGAGCCGCAGAATTCTGGCGGAAAAACGGACCTTGTGAGAGAAGGTCTGGGCGGTCCGGGAGATGCCACGGCACCTCTACGGACAGATGGAGCAGGTCTGGGTACCAAGCTCGCCTGGACCAGTCTGGAGCAATGAGGATGACCCAACGGCCCTCCATTCTGATCTTGCGCAGGACTCTGGGCAAGAGAGCTAGAGGGGGAAACACGTAAGACAGACGAAACTGGGACCAATCTTGAACCAGCGCGTCCGCTGCAAAGGCCTGAGGATCGTGGGAGCGAGCCACGTAAACCGGGACCTTGTTGTTGTGCCGGGATGCCATCAGATCGACTTCCGGAGTGCCCCACTTGCGGCAGATTGACCGAAACACTGCCGGATGCAGAGCCCACTCGCCGCTGTCCACGGTTTGACGGCTGAGATAATCTGCCTCCCAGTTTTCTACGCCTGGGATGTGGACTGCGGATATGGTGGACTTGGAGTCCTCCGTCCACTGAAGGATGCGTTGAACCTCCAACATTGCCAGGCGGCTGCGAGTCCCGCCCTGGTGATTGATGTAGGCAACCGCTGTCGCGTTGTCTGACTGGACTCGAATGTGCTTGCCCGCCAACAGGTGGTGAAAGGCTACGAGAGCAAGGAGCACAGCTCTGATTTCCAGCACACTGATCGAGAGGGCTGATTCGGACGGAGTCCAAGTGCCCTGTGCTCAGTGGTGGAGATATACTGCTCCCCAGCCGGATAGACTGGCATCCGTGGTGAGGATCACCCAGGACGGGGCCAGGAAGGAGCGTCCCTGAGACAGAGAGAGGGGCCGAAGCCACCACTGAAGAGAGCCCCTGGTCTGTGGTGACAGAGCCACCAACCTGTGCAAGGAAGAAGTCCGCATGTCCCAACAGCGGAGAATGTCCAGCTGCAGAGGACGCAGATGGAACTGGGCAAAGGGAACCGCTTCCATTG
This sequence comes from Anomaloglossus baeobatrachus, assembly GCF_048569485.1. Taxonomy (NCBI): domain Eukaryota; kingdom Metazoa; phylum Chordata; class Amphibia; order Anura; family Aromobatidae; genus Anomaloglossus; species Anomaloglossus baeobatrachus. The sequence goes on along the minus strand of NC_134355.1, from coordinate 84,786,848 downwards.
ACGCCATCATCTGACCCAGCACCTGCATTAGGTGCCTGATGGAAGGACGGCGGGGCCTCAGCAGAGAGTGCACCGCCAGATGGAGGGACTGCTGTTTGACTAAGGGCAGCTTCACAAGTGCCGGTAGAGTCTCGAATTGCATCCCTAGGTACGTGAGTTTCTGGGTCGGAGTCAGAGTGGACTTGGGCAGACTGACAAGCCACCCGAATTGAACAAGAGTGGCGAGAGTGAGCGAGACACTCCGCTGACAGTCTGCACTGGATGAAGCCTTGACTAGAAGGTCGTCCAGGTAAGGAATCACTGCCAACCCCTGGAGGTGCAGAACCGCAACCACTGCTGCCATGACCTTGGTGAATACTCGAGGGGCCGTGGCTAACCCGAAGGGGAAAGCCACGAATTGGAAATGTTCCTCTCCGATTGCAAAACGTAGCCAACGCTGGTGTGAGACTGCAATTGGCACATGCAGATAGGCATCTCTGATGTCGATGGATGCCAGGAAATCTCCTTGGGTCATTGAGGCAATGACTGATCGCAGAGACTCCATGCGAAAATGCCGCACCTGAACATGCTTGTTGAGAAGCTTGAGGTCCAGGATGGGCCGGAAGGAACCGTCCTTTTTGGGGACTAGGAAGAGATTTGAGTAGAAACCTCTGAACCGTTCCCAGGCGGGAACCGGTACAATTACTCCGTTGGCCTGCAAGGATGCCACAGCCTGAGAGAAGGCAGCGGCCTTGGAGCAGGGGGGAGTTGTCAGAAAAAATCTGTTTGGCGGGCTGGAAGAGAATTCTATCCTGTAGCCGTGGGAGATGATATCCCGCACCCACTGATCGGAGACGTGTTGAAACCACACGTCGCCAAAGTGGGAGAGCTTGCCACCGACCAAGGACGTTGCTGGCTCGGCCAGATAGTCAAGAGGAGGCTGCCTTGGTGGCAGCAGCTCCTGCGGACTTCTGAGGACTCGGCTTCGTGCGCCAGTTGGGCTTCTGGTCCTTGGCGGAGTTAGTGGACGAGGCCGAGGGCTTAGAGGACGACCAGTTAGAGGAACGAAAGGAACGAAACCTCGACTGGTTCCTGCCCCGGACAGGTTTCCTGGTTTTAGTCTGTGGCAAGGAAGTACTCTTCCCGCCAGTAGCTTCCTTAATAATCTCATCCAGTTGTTCACCGAACAGCCTGGACCCAGCAAATGGGAGCCCAGCCAGGTACTTCTTTGAAGAAGCGTCTGCCTTCCACTCTCTAAGCCACAAGATCCTGCGGATAGCGAGGGAATTAGCCGAAGCCACCGCAGTGCGGTGAGAAGCCTCCAGCATGGCAGACATGGCGTAGGATGAAAAGACTGAAGCCTGGGAAGTTAAGGCAACCATTTCAGGCATAGAGTCCCTAGTGAGGGAATGCATCTCCTCCAGAGAAGCAGAGATGGCCTTGAGAGCCCACACTGCTGCAAAAGATGGGGAGAACGAGGCCCCTGCCGCCTCATATACAGATTTGGCCAGAAGGTCAACCTGGCGGTCAGTGGGATCCTTAAGTGAGGTGCCATCAGCCACTGATACCACTGTCCGGGCTGAGAGTCTAGACACCGGAGGGTCTACCTTAGGTGAGTGAGCCCACTCCTTGACCACCTCTGGTGGAAAAGGAAAACGGTCATCAGAACCACGCTTTGGGAAGCGTTTGTCAGGACAGGCCCTGGGCTTGGTCACAGTGGCCTGAAAACTTAAACTTAAAGAACACACTCCTTGTTCTCTTAGGCAAGGTAAACTGGTGCTTTTCTGCCAGAGAGGGTTGCTCCTCTGATGCTGGCAGATTGAGGTCCAGTACAGAATTAATGGATGCAATCAAATCACTAACTGCGTCACCCTCGGTCAGATCAATGGGGCACATGGAGGTAGCGTCCGAGCCCCTACAAAAGATATCCTCCTCGTCCTGCGAGTCAGCTCGTGAATCAGAGCCGCGGGACGAGGAAGGAGAGGGGACTCTGCGTCTCCTTTTAAGAGGACGGGGTCTGGGAGCAGATGAAGAATCCTCTGTGAGCTCTGCAGAGCGAGCCGTAGCAGCAGAGGCGCCCTGAGAAGGGGGCTGATGCATGCTCAGCAGAGTCCGGGACAACTCTCCCATGGAGTCGGCAAAGGACTGGGAGATAGACTTAGAGAAGGATTCTACCCAAGCCGGGGGTTCAGCCACCGGGGCCGGAGCAGCCGGAGGGACCACTGGGGAGACTCCAGGCTGAGGCACCACCATGTTAGAGCAGGCATCACAATGTGGATATGTGCTCGGTTCAGGCAGTACGAGCTTACATGCAGTGCATATTGAGTACAGCCTTGCAGCCTTGCTCCTAGTGTGAGACATGCTGCTGAGGTGGGGGCTCTGAGCCAGAATGACCCCCAGAGAGTGTATAAGAAGGTCCACAACCGGAGGTTGTGGCTTACCAGACCGTTTGTGTGCCCTCCGGATCCCACAGCTCGGACCCCCAGACAGATTAGCAGAGATGCTGCAGCCAGCGCCGATCGGTGTGAGAACGCTGATAAAATGGCGCCGGAGCGAGGAGAGGGGGCGGGGCCTAGTCAAAGAGCGGGATCCGGAGGACCAAGGAGATCTACAGGGGAGGGAAACATCTCCACAGAGAGGAGTGTCCTCCCCTGTGCCGAACTGCCGGTGGGCGGAGCCGCACTGTCCCTCTGCATGAATGACATGCAGGGGCAGTGAAAACGAAACTAGGCCTCAGGCGAAGCCGGGGCCTAAATTTTACAATGCAGCCGGCGCGCAGGCACCCTCGGCGCGGTTCTCAGGTGAAAACCAGAGAACCGGCCGGAAATGTCACAAAAGGTAAATAACACACTCTCCCCAACAATAAAGTGCAAGGGACCCCCCGACAATAACGTCTCAAATACTTAGCTTGTGAGACGCAGGGCCAGGTCCCTGAGGGATGAGTGCTCCGTCCGGCAGGATCCTGAAAGGATGCAAGGCAGTGAGAACCGTGCTGGCTCCCACTTCAAGCCAGAGCCCGAGGGATGGTGAAGGAGCGCGGCATGTAAGGCTCCAGCCCTGAAATCAACCTTAACAACACCGCCGACACAGTGGGGTGAGAAGGGACATGCCGGGAGTCCAGGCTTGGACCCGCTTTTCTTCAAACTCTTTAAAATCAAAAATCAGATGAGAATGCATGTGTGGATGTCTGCCTCCTGAACACAAAGCATTGAACTGGCTATATTTGGTTATCCAGGGGGTGTATATGCTCGGAGGGAGGAGCTACACTTTTTAGTGTAGTACTTTGTGTGTCCTCCGGAGGCAGAAGCTATACACCCATGGTCTGGGTCTCCCATAGGAACGATGAAGAAAATGTAAATATTTGTCTGATAATTCCACTTTTTTTTCTTTAAGAGCTCAAAGAATTACTAAATACATTAAAAAATGTGATCCCCATTCTGTAACAACTATTTTATATATCACTTTTTTTACGGTGGTGGGAATTAGTAACAGCAATTTGGACTGGCAGTGGCATTTTTATTGATTTTTAATGCATTTTTTCTACCTGTTATTTTTTTATTTTGTTATTGTTAATTTATTTTACACATTATGTAAAAGGTGGAAAATGTAAACATTTAAATATTTTTACTTTCATCTAATTTCCCTTGTAACTAGGCCTGGTATCTTAGCCCAGGTTACAGGGGAAATGTAGCATCCTTGCAGCACAGCAGAGCTGTCTGGGTCTCCTATAATTCATGAGCTTCTGCTCTCTTCCTATACACAGCGATCACATGATCATTGTGTATGGAGGATGAAGCAATGTCAGAGCTTTCAGTTATTGCATACACAGCTTCTTTAGCACTGTGTATACAGAGATAGAGAAGCCCAGACAGTAATAAACAGTCTATGCTTTCTCCATAGGGAATCCGACTGTCTGGAACAATCTGGATCCCCACTCCTGCAGCTATATGATCCATTTGTAAAGTCACTGCAGACCACCTGGATGTTTAAAGTCAATGGACGGTCTGGAAGCAGTTAGGCTATGTGCACATGTTGCTTTTACCTTGCAAATTTTAATTAATACTGGAAGGAAAAAGGCATGCTAGCAAAGTCAATGAGAATCCTGACTTGCTGTGCACATGTGCTTCTTTTTTCCTTGCAGATTTTGTTGCTGAAAAAAAACAGCATGTCAATTCTTTCTGCTTTTCTTTCCTGCGTTTCAATAATCCACTGCACATGCAGCACTGACAGTTCGCCACACACACCATGCATCCGGCATGGTGTGTGGGGATATCCATAGCTGAGTAACCTGGAGTAGTTATGTTGACGACCCAGGATTGCCATGGCAGCAATCAGGTCTCTGAAATTGCATTACAGGGACCTAATCGCGAGGAAGAGGTAAGCGATTCCTATCTCTGCCTCCTGAATGCTGCGATCGCATGAATAAACTCATTTGAAAAAACATGCAAATGCACTAAAAAAAGGTGCATTTTTTTCTGCTGCGTTTTTCCTACCAAAACATGCTTTTATATGTGCAGAAAACCTGCACACAAAAAAACAACGTGTGCACATAACCTTACACTGGGATATGCAAGTAAAAGTTGACATATGGGTAGCCATGTTTAAGTGGGAGCAAGTCTTGTAATGCATGACTCCTGGAATACTTCATTAATGGGTGGCATGCCGGCTCAGTGGTTAACACTACAGTCTTGCAGAGCTGGGGTCCTGGGGTTCAAATTCCACCAAGGACAATATCTACAAGGGGTTTGTATGTTCTCCCTGTGTCTGTGTGGGGTTTCCTCCGGGTTTTCCGGTTTCCTCCCACACTCCAAAGACATACTGATATAGTAGATTGTGAGACCCAATGGGGACAGTGTCGCTGATGTATGTAAAGCGCTGCCGAATATGTTAGTGCTATATAAAAATAAAGCTTTGTAAAGATTATAATGTCACAGTGAAATGGCGAAGAAAGCAGGAGTCTGGGGGCGCTTTACTTGGTGGTGGATATTCATCCTTTTAAAACGCTACACAAACACAATATAATTACCAAGGTGGGATTCTGCCAGCAGAGAGTTTTCCCTTTTGTCCTTCAAACAGTAACTTATTTGCTGCCAAAACTGGATTTTTTATTCCTACAAATAAGAAGAAAAAAATACATCAAAACATTAGAAATATCAAACTGACTAATTAAACTCACTTGTTAAAAGGGGTTTTCCAGCATATGCAAATTAATCTGCAATGATAATAAATCAATAAAGTAAACATAACTTGATAAATCCCATGTCATTACTAGGCGATCCTAGGTCCTCCAGCCTCCCTTCCATTTACCTGATTTCAATGACGATTACCCGTCTACCAAACATGACAATATCACTGTAATCAGTGATTGTCTGCAGTGGTCATGTGGAGTCTACAGGATGTCACCCAGATAAAAAGAATCTCCAAGATCCTTTCCAAAATATGTAGAAGATGTAATAATAATTATATTAGCAAATTCCTCCAATTAGAAATGTAGTATAGCCATGTCTCTACCTCATTTGCAGGGCATTGCAGGTTAGGTATCCATGGTTATGACCACGAGCAACTGTCACTATATGAGTGGATGTAACCATGGCTACCTAAGCTACTGCAATGCCCTGCACATGAGGTAAGAGACTAAGGGGTACTTTGAACACTATGATATCGCAGGTGCGATGTCGGTGGGGTCAAATCGAAAGTGACGCACATCCGGCGTCGCTGTCGATATCGTAGTGTGTAAATCCTTTATGATACGATTAACGAGCGCAAAAGCGTCGTAATCGTATCATCGGTGTAGTGTCCCACATTTCTATAATTACACTGCAGCTACGGTACGATGTTGTTCCTCATTCCCCTGCGGCAGCACACATCGCTGTGTATAAAGCCGCAGGAGCGAGGAACATCTCCTACCTTCGTCACCGCGGCTCACGCCAGCTATGCGGAAGGACGGAGGTGGGCGGGATGTTTACGTCCCGCTCATCTCCGCCCCTCCGCTTCTATTGGCCGCCTGTCGTGTGACGTCGCTATGACGCCGCACGACCCTCCCCCTTAGTAAGGAGGCGGTTCGCCGGCCAGAGTGAAGTCACAGGACAGGTGAGTGCGTGTGAAGCTGCCATAGCGATAATGTTCGCTACGCCAGCAATCACAAGATATCGCTGCTGCGAGGGGGGCAGGGACTATCGCGCTCGGTATTGCAAGCATCGGCTTGCGATGTCGTAGTGTGCAAAGTACCCCATAGCCAAATCAGAAGATCTATACTACATTTTTAATTAGAATTACTATTAATATTTTTATTATTTCACCTACTACATAGTGTATTTCTTTTGTTACGTTATTCCTCTCCTGACTATGGGCACATGTTCTTGGAAAATCTCTTTATATAAATATGCGTATCTAAATGTAATATTTTATAACTAAACATCGAATATATCAGCTGTGGAAAGTGTGTTTTGCTTTGTTTAAGTTACCAACAGAAACGCAGTTCAAGCCAAAAGTAAAGGTGAACCAATTCAAATGGGGCCTACTAAATAAATTGGATTTTATTACGGATTAGAGGGTTCAGCCATGTTTTAATTTCCTGATTATTCTCACTGACATCATATAAATCTCTTCCAGCCTTTATGAACCTGTGCAACAACTCACTTTATCGAAATGTTCACATTGGGCGAGCAGAACGCTTTATTACTTTGTGCTTTTGTCTGAGTCAAGAAAGCTCAAACGTGGAACTTATTCAACCAGGATAACACGGGGTAAAACCAAGTTTAAGCAAAGTTCATAAAACACACAAAAAAGTGTGATGAAGATTACACCTATTTAAAGGAAACAGCCATCGTGTTTATTGCCATTCCTTCACAATGCACTTTTTGAAGTAGTTATTACATTTTCAAATGCAAATCCGGGATCAATTCCTCGTGGTCTTGCAATGGAAAAAAAACTTTTTGGGGACTTTTTTTTTGCAATGCAATGAAAGTCAGTCGTGGTCATATAAAGATCACTTGCCTATTAAAAGTCAGCACTCTTATAACTGTACAGCAAGAATAAAGGCTTGTTCACACATTTTTGCATTGTTTTTGGTGGGGTGCTTTTGTTAAAAACACATTTTACAGTATCAGGACAGTAAATTAAAGGGAACCTGTCAGATCCAATATGCATCAGAACCATGAGCAGTTCTGGGTGCATATTTCTAATTCCTGCCTAACTGTCCCTGTATCTAGTAGCATAGATTAAGAGATCTTTAGAAAAAGTAATTCTAAAGATCCTTTATGATATGCTAATGAGCGCAGGGAGTAGCCTCAGATGGTGGGTTTAGGGTCAGTACCCATGATCAGATGTCACTGTACATCCAGTCATACACACTAGACCTTTCTGAAGCCGGGACCAGTACACCCTGCTTCATAGTGCACATGACCGGAAGTCCTGGGACTTCAGAATTCATCTGGCTACTCTTGTCTGCTGTTATGTCATCAATAAACACAAGTGACCTAGTGCCATTGAAAGCCATGCATGCCCATGCCATCACGTTGCCTCCACCATGTTTTACAGAGGATGTGGTGTGCCTTGGATCATGTGCCGTTCCCTTTCTTCTCCAAACTTTTTTCTTCCCATCATTCTGGTACAGGTTGATCTTTGTCTCATCTGTCCATAGAATACTTTTCCAGAACTGAGCTGGCTTCATGAGGTGTTTTTCAGCAAATTTAACTCTGGCCTGTCTATTTTTGGAATTGATGAATGGTTTGCATCTAGATGTGAACCCTTTGTATTTACTTTCATGGAGTCTTCTCTTTACTGTTGACTTAGAGACAGATACACCTACTTCACTGAGAGTGTTCTGGACTTCAGTTGATGTTGTGAACGGGTTCTTCTTCACCAAAGAAAGTATGCGGGGATCATCCACCACTGTTGTCATCCGTGGACGCCCAGGCCTTTTTGAGTTCCCAAGCTCACCAGTCAATTCCTTTTTTCTCAGAATGTACCCGACTGTTGATTTTGCTACTCCAAGCATGTCTGCTATCTCTCTGATGGATTTTTTCTTTTTTTTCAGCCTCAGGATGTTCTGCTTCACCTCAATTGAGAGTTCCTTAGACCGCATGTTGTCTGGTCACAGCAACAGCTTCCAAATGCAAAACCACACACCTGTAATCAACCCCAGACCTTTTAACTACTTCATTGATTACAGGTTAATGAGGGAGACGCCTTCAGAGTTAATTGCAGCCCTTAGAGTCCCTTGTCCAATTACTTTTGGTCCCTTGAAAAAGAGGAGGTTATGCATTACAGAGCTATGATTCCTAAACCCTTTCTCCGATTTGGATGTGAAAACTCTCATATTGCAGCTGGGAGTGTGCACTTTCAGCCCATATTATATATATAATTGTATTTCTGAACATGTTTTTGTAAACAGCTAAAATAACAAAACTTGTGTCACTGTCCAAATTTTTCTGGACCCAACTGTATATATATTATATATATAGATCTATCTATCTATCTATCTATCTATCTATCTATCTATCTATCTATCTATCTATCTATCTATATATATATATATATATATAGATCTATATATCTATATCCTCTCCTTCCCGGGTAAGGAAACAAACACAAAACGTTCTTTCACAGGAATCCGTTACCTTTATTACCACACTATTTGCAACTTATCCGTCACACAACACACTGTGACGGATGCTGCACAACACAAGTGTGAACGTAGCCTACCTAACAGGTTCTACTTCGGAACTCGTCTATCACAGATTCCAGTAAAAACAATATATGCTGTTCTATTTTGGCCAGTAGACAGTCACATTTCATTATAGAAACCAGACTAGTCCCATTATTGTCAGTAGGGTCCACCAAAGGCCACTCATTAGTTGCATTAGGAATCCAAATTGTTTTGTTTTTGTTCTGTTCCTATGACTGTCTGAAACAAAGGAAATAACCAATGTTGGTGAGAACAAAGCATATGACTGGCTTTGTCACTCAACAGTTTCAAGAAATTGAGTTTTAGTGAAGACTTCCTACGGCACTAAGTGGAGTATACGTTATGCATTGAAATTGGACATGGTGCGTAAAAAATATTTTGAGCAGTGTACACTGCCATGTAATACTCAATATCATGTGCTATTTATATATTTATTCTTGCTTACTTATATAGCGCCATGCTATTCTGCAGCGCTTTATAGATATCATTAACCCCTTCACGACCTTTGACGGATCTAGCCGTCATGGTGCCCTGGTACTTAAAGACCCATGACGGATACATCCGTCATGGCGGAATCGCGGCACCAGAGCACCGGGCACCGCCATCGGTTTTAAAAAACTGTAGATTCGGGAAGGAGAGGACTTGTACCTGACCTCAGGAGGGGTGGTGTCTCCTTCCCGGACCTACGGAGGCTGTGATTAGCTGACGAACGCCGCTCAGCCAATCACAGCCAGTGTTATGTTTCAGCCATTGAAAATGGCTGAAGCATTGAAATCCAGCTATGTCAGTGCAGCTGCAGCACTGGCCATTGGCTGGAGCTCAGTGTGCTTTACTGCACCCGCCCCCAGCTCTGATTGGAGAGATCGGCCTTGTGACCCATCTCTCCAAGCAGTACCGTGCATCTGGGACCGGGTGAGCTCGCTGTAGGAGATCGCTCTCCTTAGCTTCTCCCTCCGTGGAATCTGAGGAGAGCGATCGCCCCTGCTCTCCCGCTGCGCCCCTGCATCTGACGCCGCTACTGTCCTCCTGCATGTGACGCCGCTACTTTCCGGCTGCGCCCCTGCATGTTACGCCGTTACTCAGCAGTAAGAAAGCAGTGGCGTCAGATGCAGGAGGGGCGCAGCGGCGTCAGATGCATGGAGGCATCTGACGCCACTGCTCTCACGCTGCGCCCCCCCCTGCATCTGACGCCACTGCTTTCTTTCTACTGCCTGCTTGTATCTGCCGCTCCACTGCCCCTGCATCTGCCGCTCCACCGCCCCTGCATCTGTCGCTGCACTGTCCCCATCAGCTACTGCACTCTCCCCATCAGTCGCTCCACCGCCCCTGCACTCTCCCCATCAGCCACTGCACTCTCCCCATCAGCCACTGCACTCTCCCCATCAGCCACTGCACTCTCCCCATCAGCCACTGCACTCTCCCCATCAGCCGCCCCACCGCCCCTGCATCTGCCGCTGCACTCTCCCCATTAGCCACTGCACTCTCCCCATCAGCCGCCGCACTCTCCCCATCAGCCGCCGCACTCTCCCCATCAGCCGCCGCACTCTCCCCATCAGCCGCCGCACTCTCCCCATCAGCCGCCGCACTCTCCCCATCAGCCGCCGCACTCTCCCCATCAGCCGCCGCACTCTCCCCATCAGCCGCCGCACTCTCCCCATCAGCCGCCGCACTCTCCCCATCAGCCGCCGCACTCTCCCCATCAGCCGCTCCACTGCCCCTGCATCTGCCGCTGCACTCTCCCCATCAGCCACCGCACTCTCCCCATCAGCCGCTCCACCGCCCCTGCATCAGCCGCCGCACTCTCCCCATCAGCCGCCGCACTCTCCCCATCAGCCGCCGCACTCTCCCCATCAGCCGCCGCACTCTCCCCATCAGCCGCCGCACTCTCCCCATCAGCCGCCGCACTCTCCCCATCAGCCGCCGCACTCTCCCCATCAGCCGCCGCACTCTCCCCATCAGCCGCGCCGCCGCACTCTCCCCATCAGCCGCTCCACCGCCCCTGCATCCCTGCCGCTGCACTCTCCCCATCAGCCACTGCACTCTCCCCATCTGCCGCTCCACCGCCCCTGCATCTGCCAATGTACTCTCCCCATCAGCCACTGCACTCTCCCCATCAGCCGCTCCACCGCCCCTGCATCAGCCGCCGCACTCTCCCCCATCAGCCGCTGCGCCCCTGCATCTGCCGCTTTGCCCCTGCATCTGCCACCTCACTCCCCCATCAGCCTCTGCGCCCCTGCATCTGCCACCTCACTCCCCCATCAGCCTCTGCCCCCTCCCTGATCTGCTGCCTGCTCTCTCCCATCCCCTTAATCCTCTGCCCCCTCTCCCCCCTCCCGGATCTGCTGCAATCCTGCTGCCTAGATCCATTCTGTAAGGTAGCTATCCCCAATCTCACCTCCCACTCCCATTCCACCCTTCCCCTCGCCCCCCCTTCCTCCGCCGCTCCTCCATCCGCCGCGCCCTCTCCCATCCTCCACCGCGCCCCCTCTCCCATCTTCCGCCGCCCCCTCTCCCATCCTCCGCCGCGCCCCCTATCCCATCCTCCGCCGCGCCCCCTATCCCATCCTCCGCCGCGCCCCCTATCCCATCCTCCACTGCGCCCCCTATCCCATCCTCCACTGCGCCCCCTATCCCATCCTCCACTGCTCCTGCATCCGTTGCGCCCTCTTCTATCCTCCATCCATCTTTTTTCCATCCCACCTAGTCCCCCCCCTTTTTGCAGCACATCCGTGCATTCATCCTAATTTTTTTTTATGTAAACTAAGAAAGAAATTCAAATAAACTTAGTGTAGGGCCAGTAAAATTATACTGTAGTAATCGTCAACTACAGTATTTTTTACTGAATATTGTAAGGGTCAGCCCAGTGCCACATGTGAGAGCGATGCACAAGCCTCACTCCGCATCATCCGGCACGGTCGCTCTCTTCCAGACAGGAGTGTGCGGCTGTGCCGGGTGATGCGATGCGAGATTTGTGCATTGCTCTCACGTGTGGCACTTGCTTTAGTGTCAGTTGCAGGCGCTCATTTTATATATATATATATATATATATATATATATATATATATATATATATATATATATATATATATATATATATATATATATATATATATATATATTTATTTATTTTTTTTTACTGACATCTGTATTTTTTTTTTTTGCCAAACTAATATTTCTTTGTATGGGGGGGGTCTAGTTTCCAACATGGGGTCACATGTGGGGGATCTCCAAACGCAACATGGTGCGGCTAACAATTCCAGCTAATTTTCCATTTAAAAAGTCAAATGACGCTCCTTCCCTCTGGAGCTCTGCCGTGCGCCCAAACAGTGGTTTTCTGCCACATATGAGGTATCAGCGTACTCAGAACAAATTGCCCAACAAATTTTGCAGTCCATTTTATCCTGATACCCCTGTAAAAATTAAAAAATTGAGCCTAAAATAACATTTTTGTGGAAAAAAAAAAAAGTACTTTTTTGTTTTTATGCCTCAATGTATGAAGCACGTGAGGGTTCAAAGTGCTCATTACCCATGTAGATTTATGCCATGGGGGTCTAGTTTCCAAAATGAGGTCACTTGTAGGGGAGCTCCATTGTTTAGGCACCTCAGCGGGTCTCCATACGCAACATGGCATACACTAATAATTCCAACCAATTTTGATGTGAAATGGCGCTCCTTCTCTTCTGAGCCCCGCCGTGTGCCCAGACAATTACTTTCCACCACATATGAGGTATCTGTGTACTCAGGAGAAATTGCACAATACATTTTATGGTGCATTTTTTTCTGATACCCTTGTGGAAAAAAAAGCTACCTGGTTGAAATAACAATTTCATGGTAAAAAAAAAATATATATATTTTCACGGCTGAACATTCTAAACTTTTGTGAAGCTGCCAGGGGTTCAAAGTGTTCAGTAAACATCTAGATAAATTCAATGAGGGGTCTAGTTTCCAAAATGGGGTCACTTGTGGGGGAGCTTTAATATTTAGGCACCTCAGGGGGTCTCCAAACACAACATGGCATCCACTAACGATTCCAGACAATTTTGCGTTTGAAAAGTCAAATGTCGCTCCTTGCCTTCCGAGCCCTGCTGTGCGCCCAAACATTTGATTTCCACCACATATGAGGTATCTGTGTACTCAGGAGAAAATGCACAATACATTTTATGTTGCAATTTTTCCTGATACGCTTGTGGGAAAAAAAGCTACCTGGTTGAAGTAACAATTTCGTGGTAATTTTTTTTTTTTTTTATTTTCACGGCTCAAAGTTATTAGCTTTTGTGAAGCCCCCAGAGGTTCAAAGTGCTCAATAAACATCTAGATAAATTCCATGAGGGGTCTAGTTTCCAAAATGGGGTCACTTGTGGGGGAGCTCCATTGTTTAGGCACCTCAGGGGGTCTCCAAACGCAACATCGCATCTGCTAATTATTCCAGACAATTTTGCTTTCAAAAATTCAAATGATGCTCCTTCTATTCCGAGCCTTGCCGTGCGCCCAAACAATTGATTTCCCCCACATATGAGATATCGGTGTACTCAGGAGAAATTGCACAATTAATTTTATGGTGCATTTTTCCTGATACCCTTGTGAAAATGCTAAATTTTATGGCTAAAGTAACATTTTTGTGTAAAAAGAAGGGAATTTTGTTTACTTACCGTAAATTCCTTTTCTTCTAGCTCCTATTGGGAGACCCAGACAATTGGGTGTATAGCTTCTGCCTCCGGAGGCCACACAAAGTATTACACTTTAAAAAGTGTAACCCCTCCCCTCTGCCTATACACCCTCCCGTGCATCACGGGCTCCTCAGTTTTGGTGCAAAAGCAGGAAGGAGGATACTTATAAATTGGTCTAAGGTAAATTCAATCCGAAGGATGTTCGGAGAACTGAAAACCATGAACCAAAAGAACAATTCAACATGAACAACATGTGTACACAAAAGAACAAACAGCCCGAAGGGAACAGGGGCGGGTGCTGGGTCTCCCAATAGGAGCTAGAAGAAAAGGAATTTACGGTAAGTAAACAAAATTCCCTTCTTCTTTGTCGCTCCATTGGGAGACCCAAACAATTGGGACGTCCAAAAGCAGTCCCTGGGTGGGTAAAAGAATACCTCGATAAAAAGAGCCGAAAACGACCCCCTCGTACAGGTGGGCAACCGCCGCCTGAAGGACTCGCCTACCTAGACTGGCGTCTGCCGAAGCATAGGTATGCACCTGATAGTGTTTCGTGAAAGTGTGCAGACTAGACCAGGTAGCTGCCTGACACACCTGTTGAGCCGTAGCCCGGTGCCGCAATGCCCAGGACGCACCCACGGCTCTGGTAGAATGGGCTTTCAGCCCCAAAGGAAGCGGAAGCCCAGAAGAACGGTAGGCTTCAAGAATCGGTTCCTTGATCCACCGAGCCAAGGTTGACTTGGAAGCCTGCGAACCCTTACGCTGGCCAGCGACAAGGACAAAGAGCGCATCTGAACGGCGCAGGGGCGCCGTGCGAGACACGTAGAGCCGGAGTGCTCTCACCAGATCTAATGAGTGCAAATCCTTTTCACATTGGTGAATTGGATTAGGGCAAAATGAAGGTAAGGAGATATCCTGATTGAGTTGAAAAGGAGATACCACCTTAGGGAGAAATTCCGGAACAGGACGCAGAACCACCTTATCCTGGTGAAACACCAGGAAGGGGGCTTTGCATGACAGCGCTGCCAGCTCCGACACTCTACGGAGCGATGTAACTGCCACTAGAAATGCCACCTTCTGCGAAAGACGTGATAAAGAGATATCCCGCAGCGGCTCGAAAGGTGGTTTCTGAAGAGCCGTTAGCACCCTGTTATGGTCCCAGGGTTCCAGCGGACGCTTATAAGGTGGGACTATGTGGCAAACTCCCTGCAGGAACGTGCGGACCTGCGGAAGCCTGGCTAGACGCTTTTGCCTCCTTCCACACAAAGCATAAAACTGAGGAGCCCGTGATGCACGGGAGGGTGTATAGGCAGAGGGGAGGGGTTACACTTTTTAAAGTGTAATACTTTGTGTGGCCTCCGGAGGCAGAAGCTATACACCCAATTGTCTGGGTCTCCCAATGGAGCGACAAAGAAAGTAAAATTTTCATTTTTTTCCTTCCACATTGCTTTGGTTGCTGTAAAGCTCCTAAAGGGTTAATAAACTTTTTGGATGTAGTTTTGAGCAGTGTGAGGGGTGCAGATTTTAGAATGGGGTCACTTTTGGGTATTTTCTGTCACCTAGGTCTCTCAAAGTCACTCCAAATGTGATGTGGTACCTAAAAAAATTTTTTTGTAAATTTTGTTGGAAAAATGAAAAATTGCTGATGAACTTTGAACCCGTCTAACTTCCTAACGGAAAAAAAATTTGTTTCGAAAATTGCTCTGGTGTAAAGTAGACAAATGGGAAATGTTATATAGTAACTATTTTGTGTGACATATCTCACAGATTTATGGGCATAAAATTTCAAATTTTGAAAATTGCAAAATTTTCAAAATTTTCGCCAAATTTCCAAAATTTTCACAAATAAACGCAAAAAATATCGGCCTAAATTTACCATTGACATGAAGTACAATATGTCACGAAAAAACAATCTCAGAATTGCCAGGATCCGTTGAAGCGTTCCAGAGTTATAACCTGTCAAAGTGACACTGGTCAGAAATGTAAAAAATGGCCAGGTCTTTAAGGTGAAAACAGGCTGGGGGCTGAAGGGGTTAATGTCCCCACTGGGGCTCACAATCTAAATTCCCTATCTGTATGTCTTTAAAGTGTAGGAGGAAACCGGAGTACCTAGAGGAAACCCACACAAACACATGGAGAATATACAAACTCCTTGCAGATGTTGTCCTTGGTGGGACTTGAACCCGGGACCCCAGCATTACAAAGTAACATCGCTAACCTATGAGCAGCCGTACTGCCCCATCTACAACACTGGGCACTGTAAATCTATAGAAATCTTTAAAGATAACATGAATTACAATCAATTTTGATGCTATTTCAATCTGTAACACCTTTCCAGATGATGCAAATAATTATCATGGATCGTACCACTCAAAGATCCAACTGCTCCGAAACTTAAAGACTTTCCATCCATGATACTGGCATCACATTCAATTTCTCCAAGTAGATTCAAATTTGAACCCATTCCAGCATTTGTAAATGGGGAATCCTACGTAAGGAAAAAAATAATCAAAATTAAAAAGTCTTATCATTCCATCACACTTAATATTTGAACATATAAGTTAAAAGGGAGTTTTCTAGGCAAAAAAAAACAAAACAGAAATCTGCTTTAAGTACCGTATTTTTCGAACTATAAGACGCACCGGACTATAAGACGCACCCTTGTTTTAGAGGAGGAAAAAATAGAAAAAAAAATAAAATTAAAATAAAAGAATGTGGCCATGACACACTGTTATTTTACTGCCGACAGTGTTACTGAGGTAATAATATCCCCAAATTCTGTCCTCATATCCCCCATTCTGGGTACCTTCAAGGTATATATGGCCCCCATCATGGAATATGTATGTTCCCCATCATTATATGTGTGATCCTCCAATGTGGTGTGTGTGTGTGTATATAGTTATAGTGTGTGTGTGTGTGTGTGTGTGTGTGTGTATATAGTTATATTTTGTGTGTGTGTGTGTATATATAGTTATATAGTGTGTGTGTGTGTATATATATATATAGTTATATAGTGTGTGTGTATATATATATAGTTATATAGTGTGTGTGTGTGTGTATATAGTTATATTGTGTGTGTGTATATAGTTATATACTGTGTGTGTGTGTGTGTGTGTGTGTGTGCGCGCGCGTGTGTATATAGTTATATACTGTGTGTGTGTGTATATAGTTATATAGAGTGTGAGTGTGTGTGTGTGTATATAGTTATATAGTGTGTCTGTGTATAGTTATATAGTGTGTCTGTGTATAGTTATATAGTGTGTCTGTGTATAGTTATATAGTGTGTGTGTGTGTGTGTGTGTGTGTACAGTAATGCCTTTATACTATATTATTTATTGCCTTACTTTTACTGATGTGCTGCTCAGCATGGAGGACCTGCAGTGATGTAATGAAGAGGCGGGCACTGTGCTGTTCTGTGCTGCTCTGGCCACCCCTCTGCATTACATCACTGTAGGTCCTTGTCAGCTGCGGGAGACTGTTTCTAGTGCAGAGGCAGGAGCAAAGTGAAAGTAATGTGAGCCCTCAGCACAGAGACTGCGGTCTGTGCTGTGAAGGTATGCCATGCTCTGGCCTGGACACTGCAGTGATGTGCAGTTCCCCCGGGCGAGACATGACTACAGCGTCCCCCTGCTCCTGCCTCCTAAACAGCGGTCACACCGTCTCCCAAGCCTCTGCAGGAAGCCAGGGGCTGGAGCTCCCACGTGTGACCGCTGTTTACATTAAACTATTGATTTGCTGCTCCTCACCCCCGCTGACTGCAGAGAGAGGTGGGCGGGGAGCAGCTAATGAATATTCACTTACTTTAAGCAGCGGGCACACGTGGTTTCTCCAGCCCCGGCTTCCTGTAGCAGCGACCCTCCCTGCCTCCTGTGATCCCACTCCATAACGCTGACTCCCCACAGCTCCCTATCCCGCAGCTTCAGACCATAAGACGCACCCCACACTTTCCTCCCAAATTTGGAGGAAAAAAAGTGCGTCTTATGGTCCGAAAAATACGGTAGCAAAATCATATAACTTGCTAATAAGTTTCAGTTAGGCCAGTATCCACAATCCTTTGTTACTGGCCTAATCACAGTCCTGGGATCCTTGCTTCTTTTCTTTAGCTGGACAAAAGACAGTGGTTCCAGCATGGTCACGTAACTGGAGCAATGTGTGACGGTGGATAGCTGGAGACTTTATTTTTAAAGCCAAGACAGCAAGAAAGATTGGCTCACCATACAGATCAATTATCCAAAACTTTATTCCATCACTTTAAAATGGTAAAAAAATCAGCAAATATTGATAAAAGCATTTTCCCTGATGCATTTCTAGAATAAAGCCCTTAGTTGTAGAATGTTTCTGCCAGAAACGCGTCAGATGAACATGTTTTTAACGTTTGTTGTGGATTTCCCATTTTAAAGGTGATGGAATATAGTTTTGGATTATTTGTTTTTTATCTTATGCTTATCCAGTCTTTATTTTTTGTACCAATTAATGTTGGTCAATGGATTTGGATTATTGCATGTAAAGATAGGAGCAACCATATTTTCTACTACTCGGTAAAGTATTTCAGATTTTTTCTTTGTGTGAAGTGTATAATACATAATCTCACATTTGTACAGTATATCATCACACATACCTCCAACTCCACCAAAGCCGCGGTAACGGCATCTGTGGCCAGATCACCAGCTTGTAGCTTTTCAATTGCCTGTATAATGAAGAGCAACAGATGAGCATGACAATCCGTAAAAGAATCAATTTGTAAAGACATATGATGAATTATGAGATGTTTTAATAGTTTGTCATATGGATTGTCATACTACTATAGTAGTGCCTCAAGTTATACAAAAAAGCAGACAATGGATATTGTATAAATAAGGGAGACAGATGCCTTTACCTAAAAACAAAAGATATTAAGATCCAAAGATTAGGAGGTTTAGGGACAATCAGACTCTGACCCCCGAGTATTAGGACTCAGAGTCTGATGCCACAATTAGTGACAGGCGGACCTGGACTATAAAAATCCAGATCCGCACGGTTTAAAAAGGTACCAGAGTGCCAGACCCAGGGCCGGAATTCTCAAAGAACTCTAGCTAATGATCCAGGTCCGGCATTCGGGAAATAAAAGAAAAAAATTAAGGAAAAATAAAGTGAAAAATAATAATCCTAAACCAATTTTTTTTCATTTATTTTTATACCATGATAGATCCACAGATCAGGTCTGTGATTGGAAGCAGTCAGACATGCTGTTACTCAGGGTGGAGGCGCGTATGACTACAATTATGGAACTATTATAATTTTGTTTCTCTCACTGAGAGCAATCAATCATTATAACTACAACCAATCACAGACACCGATGGGCGGGGAAAGCAGTGCATATGCATGAGCCTAATGAGCGGCCCCGGAAGTGAATGGGCGGCCGTGGGAGCAGTGTACAGCTGCGCCGAGCCTCGGTAACTATACTGCACCGAGCCTCGGTAACTATACTGCACCTGCTCCTATCCCCCTATCACTACCACTATTTTTAATAGCCAGATTCTGGTCCCCATAGACTAACATGGACACGGGCATCCAGCCAGATATCAGGGATCATTCCGGGCCGGATCTGGGTTTTTTTTTTGTTAAAGTCCAGTTAGTCTCGCTGATCCCGTATATCTGCGAGTTCACCCATCACTAGCCACAATACATCATGTTTACAGGTCGTTAAGACCCTACTAATCTGCCCTAACTAAAACCTTGATAGTACATTACAAAATGATTTGGATAAGATATCAGAATGGACAGACACTTGGAAAACAAGGTTCAACATTGATAAATGAGGTTTAACCATGAACAGGAAAACGACGTGGCTATTCTGGTTACAAGTAAGCTGAGCAGCAGCAGGTCTCTCATATAAAAAAAGGTTACAAAAGTTGGGCTTATTTAGCTTAGAAAAAGACATCTCAGATGAGATATGTGTATAAATACATGTTTGGTCAATACAAAAAACTGGCACACGATTAATTCCTTTCAAAGGATATACAAAGGACCAGGGGACACTTGCTACATATGGAAGAATGGCGATTCAAGCAGCTAAATAGGAAAGGATTCTTTACTGTTAGAGCAGTCAAACTATGGCTTGCCCTATCTCAAGATGTAGTAATGGCAGACACTATAACAGCTTTCAATGAAGGGCTGGATGACTTCCTCAGCAAAAAAATCATTAAGTTATAGATAATTTAGTGACAAAAAAATGTATAATGGTGGAGAAAGGTTGCATTTGATGGACCTCAGACTTTTTTTCAACCTATTTAACTATTTAATATATATATGAGGAGTGAGGGGCAGAGCGAGAAAACAGGCAGAGGAAGACACAAAGAGCACAATGAGTTTTCTTTTTAACAAGTCTTTTACCTCACATCAGAGCTGGATTCACATCTACACTTCTCAGTGCTGATGTATATTTTGCTCTATGCTGCGGCTGCTTCTTTTTTTTGCACTAGCTAAAGAACGAAGAGCATGAATCCGTCTCTGTGTGTTGTGCATAGTAGAGGTCAGCAGCCAGTCTCCTCCCATCAGCTCAGAATCAAATGCAAATGGAGTGAGATTCCAGAGGGAAAGCTGGTAGTCACAGATTGGCCAGAAGTCGTGTTATTTCTCATACGCATGATAGCTTAGTCTGGAAAGTAAACTTGCAAGTGCAGTTACCCTTTAAAAAGGTCGTCTCATCTTAAATGGGGAAGTACTGCAAAATTATTGTAAAAACAAGCGACTTTGTAATTTACCACAGACATAAATGGAGATTTTAAATTCTATAGTTTGCAGCTTGTTGCCTAGGTTACCAGCCAACCCTCCAGTCTATAGGAGGCGGACAGTATCTTAGGCAAGAAGTGCAGCGCTTACAAGCTCTTTCCTAGTCAGCATGTAAGTGCTGCTGTCATGCTAGGTAAGGGGAAGTACCAAGCGAGCGGCGAAAGGAAGGGGAAGGGGACCGCTGCGTCTAGAGAAGGGGAAGATGGTGACCCCTGACCAAACCTACAGCTGGTCCCTGGGGTTTCTCTCCACCCTAGATACGGTCCGCCCCTATGCGCCAAGCTGGATACCTGACCCTAGGTATCCCTAGTGCTGGGCCCCAAATAAGGAACGGATGGGATGATCTCTTCGTCAACCTGAATAAACGTTAAAAAAAAAGACACAAGGGGGACAAACGAGGGAAAATGCATGAACTACTGATTCATAGATGATACAGGCAGGAGTTCAGCGAGCATTAACAATGAAACTAAAGATGAGAACAAACCACCTGCTTGCAACCAGAGTGTGAATGAAGTGAATAATATCACCAGCACCAGTCCAGGGGAAAAGGGAGTATTTAAGCACCAAGAGAATACTGGTGATCAGCAGCTGGGTGGAAGGTGAGCTCCTGCTGGGTCCAAAAAGGGGATATATGAAAATGCAGCCTGAAAGCTACCTATTACAATGAATTCTGACAACAGGAACAATAGAAAGTCAGGGAGCATATTGCGCGGCCAAATGCTGTGACTTTCTATAGCCAGAAACCACATGCCCGTGACAGCTGCTCTGAAACTGGACGGATTGCTGAATCCAGCTAACTTCAATGCTCCTGTGCTGATGCAATGCTGCAGAGACAAAGCCGTCTCTGCAGAATGGGACAGAGTACAGTGCAGGACGATGACGCATGAAGCCAGGAGTCTGGGGAGAGGTGCGCTTTTGAAGATAGAAGATGGCAAAACTTCTTTAACATAGACATGTACAATTTAGTTTAAATTCTAATCAATAACAGGTACCTGGCACTGGGGGAAGTGCCGCTATCTATATAAGGCTGGATTCAAACGATCGTATGGCATCTAATGCGAGTGAATCAGTTGCAATATGCTAATGACCCTCGGTTCCCACTACGCTGCCAGAGTGAGTCGAGTGTCATGCAACTGTGATTCAATTCGGCGATCGGATTACAGCTGCGGAGGAATGAGAGGAAGCTCCAGAGGAGAGGGACTAATCATCCCATCTCCTCCATTGTCAGCTGATGCGATTATCACACTGCACTCAGATGTCATCCGAGTGCAGTCTGATGTTTCACTCGCACCCATAGACTTTTATAGGTGCGAGTGACACGGCTCTCACTGACAATCGCAGCATGCTGCGACCTTTCTCTCATCCAGAATCTAGATGAGAAAAAAGCTGACCATTTGCTCTCCCTCAATGAATAACGAAGGTCTGAGTGCAATGCAAATTTTTCTCGCATTGCACTTGTCCGAGTCATATGCTCATGTGAGTGTACCCTCAAACTCATGTGCAGAGTGGAATTTTCTTTTAGCAAGATATATAGAAGACAAAAATCATTGGGGGAAGAAAAAAAAGCATAAACTATTCCTGAGTAAGAATATCACATTTGGGAAACATTTGGACAAGCCGGCTTTGCATGCACGACTTCAGATTAATATACGTCTGGCATGTTAACATCTTGATTTTCGAGCCGTGATTCATCTTAAAGTTATCACAGAATTGGTATGGACGTGGGTGAAGCATGCCACCGCACGAAGGTCAAGCGCCTCACACGTTTGTGAGTAGGAACAGGAAATATTGCCTTAACAAAAAAACGTCCAGTCTAGTAAAAAGCGGTAACTCATAGCAAAATCCTTCCCCAGATCCTTATAAATATTCTCCCGAACGTCTCCGCTGCCATATCTGTCTCCTCATTTGCCAAGCTTACTTTTTAGCTGGCTTCTTAAACAAGGGAGAAATTCAGACGCTGCCCCGCTCGCACACACGCCAGCAGGAATCATTTCCTCTAAAATTACATTTCAGACCATGTGCTTGAGGTATTCAGCTCAAGTCAAAGGATGCATTTTTTTTCCCGGAGCCAAGTACAGACTAATGAAAATACAGGTTATGTAATAAAGATGCCGGTGTCAGGCAACGACTCCGGCAGAAAGTGGCCTTGGCTAGTGCAGTGAAGGGATCATTCCTTTCGGAGATGGAACCACATACTTTTCTGGTGTGTAACGCATTGGCATGTGCGTGCAATCTGAATTACAAAGAGTAAGTGAATTACACACATTTATGGAAAAAAGTATGCATTCTTTTACACATGACAACCTTATTTCCTCTCCTGCCGTGAAAAAAAAAAAAAAAAGTCAAAAAGGAAAAACTAAATGAATGTAATGTTTTGCTTGTAGGTATGAAACAGAAACAAAAAAATGGTCATCTGCCACAAATAAGAACCATTTGGACCACCTAGGAGGATGTCCTCCAGTTTCTTGGAAACTTGGGAGAACGTTTGTTTTGGGCAATCAGTTTTGACAAAGACCCCTGAACCATGTAGTGACTATGGAATGAGGATATAATTCCCAACTGCATCAATACAAGTCGCCAGAAGCATAAAATATAAAAATGCAATGGACAGGAAGCGCTAATAAAAAGGTAAAGTGGACCCCAAACACTCTAAAATAATAAACCGAGCAGGTCCTCACCCACCCTGTGCGAGCGCCCTCTCCCCTCCTCTGATCGGGTCTCTGTGTTTTGGCTGCAGTTGTGAAGTCACATCGACAGCGCGTAAACTGCTGGAGGCACAGCTTAGAATGAGCAGCTGTGCCGAGGAGAACAGCACGAGCCACCAAGCTCCAGCTCGGTGACATGAGCTGTTGTCGCAACGCCACAGCTGCAGCTAGCACACCGAGACCAGAGCAGTTGTGTGCAGGAAGCCGACGCTGAGACCAGGGACAGCGAGAAGATGCTGTCATTTAGGTATTTTTTCAGTGTTTGGGGTCCACGTTCCTGAAAGTGGAAAACCCCTTTAAGATGTTGTCCTAGATTTTTAAATATGCTAAGAGCTGTAACGGTATGTGCACACGTTGCGGATTTTGTTTCAGAAATTTCTGCATCTCCTAGCAGAAAAAGAAAAGCGCGTTATTTGCTGAATTTTCCATTCGCTTTTTTTTTTCCATGTGTTTTTCATGCATTTTTGTGAAAAGCTTCAAGAGGAACCTGAAGACCCATCTCTTCCAACAAGCCTACTACACCACTGCGCAACCAGCTCTGTCCTCACCTATTGTATCATCACCTATCCCCTGTAGACTGTGAGCCCTCGCGGGCAGGGTCCTCTCTCCTCCTGTACCAGTCTGTTTTGTATTGTTAATGATTGTTGTACTAGTTTTTATGTATACCCTTTTCAGTTGTAAAGCGCCATGGAATTAATGGCGCTATAATAAATAATAATCATAATTTCGGCTATGTGACCTCAATCTGGACATGCTGCATCCTCGACACAGAATGTCGTCTCCTGCAGGGCCGCAAGTGCCGTCCGCAGGAGACCGCAGCTGCTCGTGCCCACGATCAGGGTTCGGGCCACTGCAGACTTTCTCTATGTTCTCCATGCGGAGAACACTCGCGGCTCCATAAGGATAAATTGACACGCTGCAGCTCGGGAAGCCGCACCGCAGGTCAGTTTACGCTGCGGGCAAAACAAGCACAGTGGGCAGGAGATTTCTAGAAATCCCATCCACTGTGCTTGTATTGTACATTGCAGCATTTTGGAAGAAGCGATAACACACTGCGTCCAAAACGCTCTGAACCCTGATCGTGGGCTGAAAAAACGCTGCGGTATATTTTTTGCACAAAATCTGCAAAGGAAAAGTAAGCAACATATGCGCAGAAGTACATAATTCTCATTGACTTTGCTGGCATAAGGATAGGCAGGCAGTTTTGTAACAAAAATGCACCCAAAAATAATCAAAAAGGGCATAAAAAAAACGCAGTGTGCACACAGCCCTTAGAAATAAAGTACCCATTACTTCTGTGTGGTCCTCCAGCAGCACCGCTACTCTAACGGCCCCGTCACACACAGAGATAAATCTTTGGCAGATCTGTGGTTGCAGTGAAATCATGGCCATATTGTTGCTTTTGTACACAGCCACAAACCTGGCACTGACTGTCCACAATTTCACTGCAACCATAGATCTGCCGTAGATTTATCTGTGTGTGTGACAGGGCCTTAAGGCTATGTGCCCACGGGAGCTCGCACCCGCTGATATATCCGCAGGAATGTTCGCAGGTTTCCCGCAGCAGCTCCCCGAAATCCTGAGTTATACATAGCTGCGGGATTCCAGCGAAATAGCTGCGGAAAACCTGCGGACATTCATGCGACTTACCTGCTGAAGTTCCGGCCTCTATCTCCATGAATGCATGAATGACATGCATGAATGATATGCAGTTATGGGACACAGACACTCCCCCTGTCCCATAGGATAACATGGGGAGTGTCTGTACTTGCTGAAACCTGCGGATTTATCTAGAAAATCTAGATAAATCCGCACGTTTTCCGCGGCAAAATCCGCAGGTGCGAGCTCCTATGGGCGCATAGCCCAATAGTCTCCACCAGTAACAATTTATTTTACAGCAACATGCCACACATCTATATGACCGCTGCAGACAATACCTTACTTTAGCCATGATGCATGCATGCACAGCAGGAGACTGCTGAGGGCAGTGTGTGCTGTCATCGCTGCAGGGATGTGAACAAAGACTAATTGTGGACCCCTGGAGTGGTGACAGTGGAGAAGCAGGGCACTGAACAGGTGAGTATCAATTATTATATATATCTTAATATATTTCTTTCGACCCCGTATTAAGTTCAGAGGCGTTCTCACACCTCAAAGCTGTGCAAGGAAAAGCAGTGGCAATGTCGACTTGAGTCGGCCAGGACTGCAGGTCCATTGACTGTAAAAAAAAATTAAAAAAGGGGAAAGGGAACGTGTGCGCTAGACTGTCAGCAAATGAAAAGTAATGACAAGTCCCTGCAATATGCCATCACTGTAAAAACAGTCAATTGTGGCCAATACCACAAACTATAAAGCTTTCCCCATATTAATATTTTACTAGTACAACACACAACAATTCAGTCCTACCTTTTTACACGCACGTTTGCAGACATGTTTATATTCCTTGGCTTTGGATTCAGAGTGATATCCAGCACCTACAAATTGGCACACAAAAAAATTAAAAAAATAATGGAACAAAATAAATAGATAAAATATATTATGAATGGTCTGTCGTAGTAGCATTTTAATATATCTATAGCACTGTTCACACTAAAGTCATAGCACTTGCTTATAACAGAGCCAAGGCAGCTAAGACAATTATTCCCAAATGATTCCCAAAGACATGGTATTCTTGCAAAAAAAAAAATAGTTGGATAGAAAGAGAATTATTGGTCAACTAGTGGGGGGCAACTGTTGAGAAAACTACCATGCTCGGGTGCTCGGTCTTCGTAACGAACAGTTCTATACTCAGATGGGTGTGACTCATGTACAGAGTATAATGGAAGTCAATGGGGACTTTTTCCCCCAGAGGATTTCCCAAAAAAAAAAACACCTCAAGTCCCCCACTGACTTCTAATGTACAAGGTACTTACTTGAATCGTGTCCATTCAAGGATCCAACTGCTCGTTACAAGGATAAAGCACCTGAGTATGGTAGTGCGCGGTCATCACTAGTTCCGAGTACCAAGCACCCAAGCAAGGTAGTGATCGCTCATCACTAGTTACGGGTACAGAGCACCCGAGCATGGTAGTGCTCACTCATCACTAGTTATGAGGACCGAGCACCTGAGCATGGTAGTGCTCGCTCATCACTAGTTATAAGGACAGAGCACCTGAGCATGGTAGTGCTCGCTCATCACTACTGACTATAGTTAGACTGAGGTACTTATACTGTATTTATACTTGTCAATCATGACATTGCAGTGCATGGATTACCACTTACCTGCATGTACCAGCACAAACCCAGCTCGCTTTCCCTTCTGTATTGTACTCGAGTCCACTTCTTTGGTTGAGTCCGTCTCTTTTTTACTAGACACCTGAGATGATTTAGAAGGCAAAGGTTCTGATGTGCTTACAGCCTTCTCCATAATAGCACCACAAGGTTTTCATTGCTGTCCTGGAAAAAATGTATCCATTTAAAAAAAAAAAAAAAAAAAGAGAGAGAGCGAGAGAAAGTTAGAATAGTTAACTATATACTAGTAGCCACTAAGAAAAGTCTAACAGTCCCTACTCATCAAGATTGGCGTTTAGCATGCCAGTCATGATGAATACTGCGCTGATGAATTCCGTGCATATTGTAGCTCACGTGTGGCACCGCATGATATGTACTCCAGTCGGTGACTGGATTCAGTTACTGGTATAATTCAAGCTATAATTGATGCTGTAGACTGTGAGCCCTCGCGGGCAGGGTCCTCTCTCCTCCTTTACCAGTCTGTTTTATACTGTTAATGATTGTTGTATGTATACCCTCTTTCTCTTGTAAAGCGCCATGGACTAAATGGCGCTATAATAATAAATAATAATAATAATTATTTCATTTTAAAAAATGAGTTGCGCCAAGATTTGGCTACATTCAAGTAGTTTTATGTTGGATTTCTGGCTAAAACAGTTTGATAATTCAGGATCCAAGTCGAAAAATTTAGGAGCCAAATTATAATTTTGATAGAATTAGAATTTTTGCCACATTAAACTAAAAGAAAAAACATTATTACAAGTAATAAAGTTTACAGTCCTTATCAAAATGAAAGATGTTAATTTACGGTAGTTAAGCCACTTACTAGAAAAAGTATAATTACCCCCTTAAGTAATTTTTTTTTTTTTACTAAAGCCACAATTACAAACATTCAGCCCCTTACTGCTTCAGTAAACACGTAAAGAACCCAAATAGGAATAAGATTATAATATTTATGTTAGCCCCTGGCCCTATAGCATAAGAAACAGAAAAAGGAAAAATAAAAGAGGGAGAAAAGACAGCAGTGTGATCCAATGTCCACCAAACATATTCTGGGCCAGATAATAAACAAACTATTGGATATTCTCCACTAGCCAACAATACGTGCTTCTACTAAATGGCTCAAATGCATGCACATTAGCAAAACAGATTGTTTTGCATTATCTATATATATTTTACAGTGTTCAAGGCCTATGTGTACACAAGGACGAGAATTAGCCATATATCTCTATCTCCTAAAACAGACACCATACTAGATATTAATATCCAAAATGGAACTGAATATACAGTAAGGCTATGTTCACACAGGGCATTTTTTCATATTCATATATCTAATATATAAAGCTGAGTGTATGTGTGTGTATGTGTGTATGTATGTCCGCTAAAGGAATCTGCACCGTTGCATTTACAATCACGAAATTTTGCACAGACACCCCATGTGACTCAGGGAATGTCATAGACTATGTTTGGGTGGGAAAATGTAACTCCGTGCTTTACAGTTAGTTTCCAAAATCCTGCCTCCATTAATCTGAATGGACGTGGGAGATACGGGCTATTAATAGCAACTGTCAGTGGTTGCTATAAGAACAAAATAAACTGTTAGTATAAGAAGCCGATGTGTGAAGTATTATGATGTCGGTGATGAGACGGATAGAGACAGACAGAGACAGACGGGCAAAGAGACAGACGGGCAAAGAGACAGACGGGCAAAGAGACAGACGGGCAAAGAGACAGCCCTGGAAGGAGACAGCCGGGGAACAAGACAGACAGACAGAGACAAACAGACACAGAGAAAGAGAGAGACACAGGGATAGAGACACAGAGAGAGACAGACAGAGAGACTTATACAGACACACAGAGACAGACAGAAACTCGAAGAGAGATAGTTACTATCCCGGGCAACGCCCGGGTACTACAGCTAGTATTCATATATTTTTCTGCAGCAAAATCTCAGGTTTTGCCAGGAAATAACCTGTGGTTTTGAAGGTTTTGGGTTTTTTGCTGCGGTTTTACTCATTGATTTGTATGGGTAAAAAAACGTAAATCTGCTGTAAAATTGAGGCTAAAACACTGAAAGAATTGACATGCTCATTCTTTAAAAAATGCAGCAAAAACCAAGGTGGTAGACAAAACAGTCAGGAAAAAAGCGCAGGTGTTTGTGTGTGTGTACATGAGATTTCAGGAATCTCTTAGGCTTTGATGGGACTGTGAAGGCAGAGTTTTATTAGCATGGATTTGCATAAAACCAGGGCAAAACCCATGCTAAAAAAAGGCAGCAAAAACACCCTGTGTGAACATAGCCTAACTGGCAAAACATTAACACCTAGCAATGTCAAATAGATTACTCCTGACCACAGATGGTTGAAAACCTAAATAAGAAAACTGGGCCCTGCTCCTCAATGCCTAACCCTTACTGCCTTTAGTAATCCCTAAAATGGTCCAATAGGAGTGCAGTGTCTCAACCTTGAACATCTCAAGACAGAAGGTCTCAGTGTATGGGGCAGGAGTGATAAACTTCTGTGGATATTAGTTATGGATAGAGGTGAGTGGACCCATGGAAGTTCAGTTCGGCAAGTTCAGCCAGACTTCAGAAAAAGTTTGGTTCTGGACCTGGAGTTGACCTGAACCCCAATGGAAGTCACTAATTGAGCAGGCAGCCAGCCATAAACAGATCACTTTCGGGGAGGGTGGGTAGGCTTTTCCATTTATTTATTTTGTACACACTACATCCAATTATGCTGTTGTTATACGCAGTGCGAGCAGCTCAAATGCTGCAAATGGCTCGCACTGGGCTGAGCACCCAATGTACCAAAGCACAGTGATGCTCATGCAAGTGGTTTAAATATATAAATCATCCGAACTCCGACATTCATTTTTTTGTAAAGTCTGGACAAAGTCCTGGAATTTGTCAAATAAGAGTGAGAAGATAATTTGTTAAACACCTACTGATAGCTAAAGTGTCCTGTGGATGATGGTGTGTGTGTATATGTCTGTCTGTATCTATCTATCTATCTATCTATCTATCTATCTATCTATCTATCTATCTATCTATCTATCTATATATATATATATATATATATATATATATACACACACACACATACACACACACATATGGCATTTAATTACTTTTTTTAGATACAATTTGGCCATTTGTGAATAGAACCATTACATTTTCAGAGAAGGCAAGTTCATCTTCTCCTAGTCTTCCTCATCAGATGTGATAAGCAAAGATCACAAAAAACAGGTTTCTGTAGCTGCAGGCTCCTCTCCAAACACAAAGGTGTCTGAGCCCAACCTTCCTCAATTAGTGTCAAATACAGTAGCACAGGAGCTGGATGGAGAGCACACAGTTATTGTCTGCTGTGAAGCACACACTTTTACGTTTTTTGATTGAAACATTGGAGAAAACAGGATCCCCGAAGAAGGGTTAATGGGTAAATATTTTAATCTCAGTATCTCATTATGAAGAACTCTGCTTCTCTGAAGAACTTCTGGACTATGTACTTACTTTTTTGCTATAGAACATTCCCTATCACTGCCATTGTCACTGCTGGTCCCAAGTCCAAAAGTGAACTTTATCTGCCCTGACATGGCCATATGGGTACACGCTTACTGACTCAGGATCTATTAGAAGGCCATTACGAGGGCCATTACTCGTATAATCAAGTTCATCTTCCCCAACCAATCATAAGGTGATCCATCATAGTTGACTCACCTTGTATCCTAACCTTGATTATTGTCTGCCACCTGCCCTGGCCTTCTGACAGTTTTCTGTAGTAAATGAACTTCGCCTGCCAGTGGTGTAATTTGAATGTTTTGATCCCAAATGCAAAATTTCCAACTAAATCACCAGCAATCATGGGTCTTTAAAAGTTCTAGTCTTCTCATATAGGCTAAAAAGTACTTATTAGGCTCCTCTAACCTCAAAAGTCCAGGTGTGACTGTAACCCCTGAATCCTCTACAGCAGGGGTCGGGAACCTATGGCTCGCGAGCCAGATATGGCTCTTTTGATGGCCGTATCTGGCTCGCAGACAGGGCTCCTACCTGTCTATGGGAAGGATCAGGGCCGGCGCCAGCACCCGGCTACTCAGGGGGGCCCGGTGGCCGCGCTGTCACCGCCCCCCGCCGAGGATCGAGCTTTCAATTGCATCGGCATCGCAGGTGCCGATACAATTGAGAGCAATGATGAGGGAGTGAGCGGCGCGCTCTCTCTCTTATCATTCTCCCCGCTGTGACTGTCGGCGTTCTTCTGACAGCTCTGCAGCGAGTGCGGTGACGTCATCACTGCGCGCCTGCTGAGAGGTCAGCGAGCGACAGCAATGGACGATGCGCCGAGGAGACCGGATCAGCGGGGGAACGAGAAGTGAGCCGCCCCTCTACTGACACTGGGCTCCCCTGACTCACAGGCCGGCCACTACACAGCGGCACTAGTACACATAGGGGCCCGGCAGCCGCTCTGCGTCTATGTGTAGTGCTGCTGTGTAGTGGCCGAACTGTGAGTCAGGGGAGCCCAGTGTCAGTAGAGGGGGCCCCTGACCTGGAGAGGCCACCAGCCATGTCTGAGCTGCAGGAGTGCTCCTGACCTGCACAGCAGACGGAATCTCCATCCTGCAGGACCTGCGATGACGTCACGCCCATGTGACTGTGTGGGAGGAGACACAGGAGGCCGGGCAGAAAGCAAGAGAACTGAATCCTGAAGGAGATTTGGACACATGACTGGTAATAAGAAAAGAGGGGACATGAGGGTGAGGGGGGCTGCAGGGTGAGGGGCATATGAGGGCTGCAGACTGTGACAGAAGGATGTGAAGGGGTGCAGAGTGTTTGAGAGAGGTAAGTTGGGGTACAGGCAGGGTGAGATATGTGAGCAGGGTGTGTGAGATATGGGGGTGTATTGTGTGTGATATGGGGGTGCAGGCTGTATGGGAAGCAGGGTATGTGACATATGGGGGTGTAGTGTGTGAGATCTGGGGGGTGCAGGCTGAATGGGAAGCAGTGTGTGTGGGATATGGGGGGTGCAGGCCGTATGGGGAGCAGTGTGTGTGTGTGTGTGTGTGATATGGGGGGTGCAGGCTGTATGGGAAGCAGGGTGTGAGAGATATGGGGGTGTAGGCTGTATGGGAAGCAGGGTGTGTGAGATATGGGGGTGTAGCGTGTGTGATATGGGGGTGCAGGCTGTATGGGGAGCAGGGTATGCGACATATGGGGGTGTAGTGTGTAGGATATGGGGGGTGCAGGCTGTATGGGGAGCAGTGTGTGTGTGTGATATGGGGGGTGCAGGCTTTATGGGGAGAAGTGTGTGTGTGTGTGTGATATGGGGGGTGCAGGCTGTATGGGGAGCAGTGTGTGTGTGTGATATGGGGGAGTGCAGGCTGTATGGGAAGCAGGGTATGTGACATATGGGGGTGTAGTGTGTGAGATCTGGGGGGTGCAGGCTGTATGGGAAGCAGTGTGTGTGTGTGTGATATGGGGGGTGCAGGCCGTATGGGGAGCAGTGTGTGTGTGTGTGTGATATGGGGGGTGCAGGCTGTATGGGGAGCAGTGTGTGTGTGTGATATGGGGGGGTGCGGGCTGTATGGGAAGCAGGGTGTGTGAGATATGGGGGTGTAGTGTGTGTGATATGGGGGTGCAGGCTGTATGGGGAGCAGGGTATGCGACATATGGGGGTGTAGTGTGTGGGATATGGGGGGTGCAGGCTGTATGGGGAGCAGTGTGTGTGTGTGATATGGGGGGTGCAGGCTGTATGGGAAGCAGGGTGTCTGGGCCACTGACAGATACAATTGCTCCAGCGGTCACTTAGTACACAAAGGAGTGTTCCTCTCTGCTGCACTAAGCCACCGCTGGACCTAAACAATAATTCGCTGTAAAATAATAAAATAGATAATTGACATAACTGACAATGCATTGTGTGACATGTCCAATATTCCAGCTTCTTTCTTCTGCGAATGCCTCAAAGCTGGCATTCTCTCAACATCAGGTGGGAAGAATGCCAGCTTCCAGTCATGCGCAGGAAAAAGAAGAAGCCAGACTGCTGGACTGATGTCATGCATCGCAAGTTCACAGTGTAAGTTATTTATTTGATTTTTTTACTGCTAATTACCATTGTTTCAGTCCAGTTGTGGCTTTATACAGCAGGGAGGAGCATTCCTTGCTGTACTAAGTGAACATTGCAGCGATTGATCTGTCAATGGCCCTTTAAACATATCGTACGGCTCTCGCGGAATTATATTTCAAAATATGTGGCGTTTACGGCTCTCTTAGCCAAAAAGGTTCCTGACCCCTGCTCTACAGTTACACGCCTGCCACCTATCCATACTGCAAAGTTATTTAAATATGCTTCGTCGTTCTTATCTCAGAAGTACTTATTGGATTCAATCCATTGCCAGCTTTTGCTAAAGGAGACTACTTTGGAGGTTGTGCTGTGGGGAACCCATCCGTGAAGATTCTTGTACTGGGCTTAATGAGTGAAAAAGGGAATGGGGTATTTTGGTCTCCACACTTCAGTTTAGCCCCAAGACAAATCTGTTGAAGCCTAAAGGCCGCTTTACACGCTGCGACATCGCTCAAGCGATCTCGTTGGGATCACGGAATTGGTGACGCACATCCGGTCGCTTTAGCAATGCCGTTGCGTCTGACACCTATGAGCGATTTTTCATTGTTGCAAAATCGCTCATCGGTGACATGGGGGTCCATTCTCTAATATTGCTGCTGCTGCAGCAGTAACAAAGTTGTTCCTCGTTCCTGCGGCAGCACACATCAGTACGTGTGACACCGCAGGAACGAGGAAGCTCTCCTTACCTGCCTTCAGCCCGCAATGAGGAAGGAAGGAGGTGGGCGGGATGTTCGTCCCGCTCATCTCCGCCCCTCCGCTTCTATTGGGCGGCGGTTCAGTGACGCAGCTGTGATGCTGCACGAACCGCCCCCTTAGAAAGAAGGCGTTTCGCCGGTCACAGCGACGTCGCAGGGCAGGTAAGTAGTGTGACGGGTCCGTGCGATGTTGTGCGCCACGGGCAGCGATTTGCCCATGTCGCACAACCGATGGGGGCGGGTACCCACACTAGCGATATCGGCACCGATATCGCAGAGTGTAAAGTGGCCTTAAGCGGTCCTCTACCTACTCCTCGGAAGACTTCACATCAATCTGATTTTTTTTTTTTCCCAAACAAGATATTAACATGACTGCAAAAATTATAAAAAAAAAACAAAAAAAAAAGTCATAAAATATTCTTCAACCTAGTTAAATCATGAACAAATACATTTATGAAATATTTGGTTTCAGATTGCTCTTATTCTTCGGTTTTCTTACCAGAAACACTGGGCTGTAAAGTAGCTTTCTTAACGTCACTTTCTCCAGTTCCCAAATGGATTGTTCCAAGACAAATTGTTGGTAAGGCAATGCCTGCGCCATGTTAATACCCCAGTTTTGAAGTTGGATTTTCCATCTCAGACACTTTTTTTCTTTTGAGGATGTCAATACATTAGTTCGACTTTCTTTTTTTCTTTCTTTCTTAAATTGGCGTTAGAAGTAATCTAATGTGCATTTTGGTTCTGGTACAGTTCTGCTTGCCAGTCTTTTCTGATACCTAGGTTACTGCCCTATATATATATATTTTAGGACAGCCAGATCAAACAGAAGGAAAGCTCTTTTTCATTGCCTAAGCACAAATTGCTTCCTCTGTTCCTTTCAATTCTTCCCTAAGAGGTATAATTTCTTTACAGATTTGTCTCCATCATATTTTGTGGCACCTACTTAATCTTCAACCTCATAAATATTAGATTACTTCATTATTTATTTCACACCCACGCCTTAATCCAGTTCCAGTATTCCGTTTTTTGGAATCCCATGTAAAAATGTAAAAAAAGGACGTCCCGGTGGCACATAGCAGTACCTGACTTCTCCAGAACAGGACATGACCATCAGTCAGTGACTGACTCGTCACATACAGAAAGGCACAGCTTCAGCCAAAATAAAGATAGACTGGCGTGGGACCATGGGCTAGCAGCACTGACGCCGCAAAGGATTAGAAGGTGTGCAAGTACTGTTTTATTTTTAATAAAACTTGGATAACCCATTTAAACATTAATTAGCAGGCCTGAGTCAGGCTCCAGACCAATGCACCAAAGAGAAGAGAATTTCCACTGTAGTTATCTATATGTGGCACTGGAAATGGGATTTTTTTTTTTCCTTAACACGATCTTAAAAGGCTCCTTGCCAACAATTGTAGATCTCCCAAGAAGAATCCGCACCGCCTGTGAGCGAGTACACATGCCAACCAGAGCCCTAATCTATCATGATGGCGAGCAACCGCTCAGACATAGCAGTCTATGGGAACATTTCTTTAAATCAGGAGATACCACCAACTATGTTACAAAGATTTAAAAAACAAACAAAAAAAAAAAACATTACCTCCTTAAAAGGGGGTGTCTGCGACTTTAACATCCATGGCCTAGGTCATCAACATCTGATCAATGGGATTGCAACACCCGTCACCCCCGCTGATCAGATCCTCTCATTGCCGCCGCCAGACCTACTCATTTGCGCAGCTGCACAGCTCCATCAATTGTATAGTAACCATGACTCGGTACTGCACAATCGCTTCCTGATTAAAATATGAGGCGTATATGCAGTACCCAACCGCGGTCACTATACAGTTGATAGAGCTGTGCAGCTCCATAAGCTAGGTAGTTATGGCCACTAGTGCCACCAGGAGCAGCTGAGTGGCAGGGTGCAGATTGTCACACTTCCATCGACTTATCCTGAGGATTGGAAATGGATGTTAAAGTGCAGCAATCATCAAGATTTTGGTATATAACCTAAAGCCAGTGCTTTAGTTGTCAGCTAGGATGTAATGTTTTAGAAACACAAGCAAGTAAAGTTTGTAAAATGAGCAGCTTTTTGAATGGCAGCAGCTGCCGATCAGCTGATAGCTGGGATGGCTATTCATAGTGATTCCCGCCCCCCTGCCTGTTGTTCCTCCCCCTGTTATTTATGCTAATTCTATTATAGAATCGTTTTACTAAGTGGCGAGAAGGGCCTGTGCTGATGTCATACCCATGTGACTAGAAGGGGCCATCACTTAACAGGGCACAATAATACCTTTCAAGCACCACTATATAGTTTTGGGGTTTTTTTGCTTATTTCACCATACAAGTGGTATTTTAAATCCAAGTCCCATACCCCTTGTCTCATACTCATCCTCCGTTATCTTCATGTGTTTTCAGCGTTGCTCCCATCAGTCTCCAGCGATTTGTGACCTGCCGGCTGTTCCAGTGTTTCATGGAGCACGTCGGAGGTCACAACTCAGTACACGTCTGTAAGAGCCTTGTTCTGGCTCTCATAGAGTTGCATTGAGTGCTTGTGATGTAACTTCTGGCTTTCAGCCAGTCAAAAGTTACAGGCACTAGATGGCGCCCCAGGACCGGAGCAGAGTCTGAAAAGGATGGGAACACCGGATGGTAATTTTAACACAGGCAGAGGACTTAGATTTGAAGCACCACTACAAAGCAGGGGGGGGAGGGGAGAAAAAAAAAAAAAAAAAAAAAAAAAAAAAATCACACGAGCGACCACGCAAGCACGCACACACACATGGTTCTATAAATGTTCATCAAAATCAATGCTACTCGCAACTTGATAAATATTACCCCAATTCTCCAGTCAAACTTTCATTAGGCTGTGTGCACACGATGCGTTTTTTACCGCGGAAACGCTGCGTTTTGAACCGCAGCGTTTCAGTGGCAAATTGCATGCGTTCAGCTTTCCCAGCAAAGTGTATGGGAAAGCTGAAAAATCAGTGCACATGCTGCGTTTCTTTCCGCAGCGTTTTGGATGCCAAAAATCGGTGCGGAAAGAAAAGCAGCATGTCACTTCTTTTGTGCGTTGTGGCTGCGTTCTCTCCCCCATTGAAATCAATGATGTGGGGTCAGAACGCAGCCACAGCGCATGGACCTGCTTTTTTGTTGCGGTCCGCGGCCTTTGTCGGCACGCCAGAACGCAGGCATTTACCTGGAAGTGAGGTCAAGAGGTTTCCTGTTGACCTCACTTCCTGGCAAAGCCCCCGGTGTCGCCAAAGTGCCCGCCCCGACCCCCGACCCCCCTCCCGAAAATCCAACATGGCCGCGCGCACAGTAGCGCACCGGCCGCCCTGCTCCTATGATTTCTGTCGCATGTGCAATAACACATGCGACAGAAAACTGTTCCCCAGGCCCTGCCCGTTCACCCCCTATTCCCCCCGGTGTCATACATACCTGTCCGGTCGCAGCGCTGATCCCCCGCGGCCCCCTCCTCCTTCACAGTGCACGCTGGCCGGTCACATGTTCCGAGCAGCTGACAGCCAGCACTGTGTTCAGTGTGAGCTGTGCTGGCTGCTCGCACTCTGCAGCTGTGACCCGGGGAGAGTGGGTGCAGATTTTT